>NC_137690.1:52516981-52539481 GCF_963989245.1 Nansenia antarctica | reverse complement strand
CATCCTTATTTCGCTTTCTGTGACCCGCGGAAAACTAGTTTGAAGACGACCACCACAACATCTAAATCCTCCAGAGTTGCTGCTACACAGCGGCATCGTGCTGTCAACAGCTTCTTATCGGACGTATTAGATCACAAAATCCGATATTAGGATCCAAAATCGTTTTTGGATAAATGTTAATGATATGTTAGAGAAATACCCCACAACGACTCATATTGAAGAATGAAAGGATCATATTGTTTTGGTAAAATGTATTTTATAACATTAGGGAGTCAAATGTCACCACAAAGCCTGAACACCCTACTTACTGTATGTAATGTGAATTATGTGATCTTCAGTTTGACAGACTAGTGTGCTTGTAGACTGCTCTATGCATACCCGTCCTCTTCATCAACATCAGCATACCCATCCTCTTCATCAACATCAGCATACCCATCCTCTTCATAGACATGGAGAGGATACCCCCTGTCCCATCCCCTGTCCGTCCGTCCGTCTGTCCGTCCGTCCGTCCATCCGTCTGTGCGTCCGTCCTTCCCACCAGGGGGCTGCTGGTTGCAGCTTACTGCAGTGTGTTCTAGACTGTGTTCTGAACAGTACAGTGTCATGGCAGCTGTCTGTGTCTTGGTGGTGGTGGTGGTGGTGAACCCAGGGAGACTAGTAACAGTGAAACAGAGAGCTGTTCCACTACGGGCGGCTGTATCAGGAGCAGGCAGAGGAGGCAGGCTGCCCGTGATAATAACAGGAACAAAGGACGTCTGGAAACACTAACAAAGAAAGAGAAAGAGCCTCACTTAAGTTATTACGTAGTTAAAGAGGGAGCTTTATTCAGATAAATGTTTTGGGACATGTACCAGGGAATCATGTCAGAGAGTCTGGGAAAATCGACCGCCAATACTTCTTCTTTTTTTCCCTCATACAAACAGTCTCGTTTTTCATGATGTTTTTAAATCATTCCCGCTAATAATGACATCATGAGTTTGACAGTAGAAACCCTTTCTGGCGGTGTCGGTGCAAGTCTCGCTCGGTGGCATTTGCATTTTATTTCCATCCTGGGCCGCACACAAACCAATGACCTGATCTTCCTAATAAGATGTGCAGACATGGAAATGGATGGAGAGATTGGAACCACAGACATGCAAATCACGGGGTAGCCTTACCCACCGGCTCGATTCAGTTCAAGCCTGGGCCTCCCTGACATGTACAACAGCATTAGCCCTGAGCGGCAGGCACAATGAAAATAACCGTTGTCACGCCGTTTTTCGCGCGACAAATGGTTGCGGAAAAAGCCAATTTTTGCTGTGAATGAGGATAAACAAATAGGCATGAGGGGCTTGAATCTCTGCCAGTCATCTTGTGGGTTGATCGGCTCGCCTCCTGACTAAAACCACAAAGGCTTCCTATACAAACACAGTTACGTGCACCCAATTTGGCGCGGCAGATGAACTTTTTTTTTTTTTTGGTCTTTACCAGTGTGAGCGCGGGGGATTACCGAAAGCAAACAGAACCCCCTTTTCTCTCTCTTTTCTCCGAGCTCTATTCATGTTAAATGACTCAGGCCGCCCTCTTGGTGTTTCTTGTGTGAATGATTCTGTTGGCAGACCTTCAGAACGCCACCCTAACCCCTCCCCAGTGCCACAGCTCAGGGGTATTAGTCACTCAGCACGTGGAAAAACACAGAGAGTGGGACAGGACAGGTAGGAGGCATGAATTAAGTCTGCAAGGACACAGACACAGGCACTGGAGGGAGAGTGATGGGGGGGGGGGGGGGGAGAGAGAGAGAGAGATAGAGATAGAAGGAGAGAGAGAGGGGGGGGGGGAGAGAGAGAGGGAGAGAGAGAGAGAGAGAGAGAGAGAGAGAGAGAGAGAGAGAGAGAGAGAGAGAGAGAGAGAGAGAGAGAGAGAGAGAGAGAGAGATAGTCATGTACTAGAATGAATGAGGAGAGAACGCTTTTGGCATAATAGAGTGGGATAGGAGAAGAGTTTATTATTCTTTGCCTGTAATTAGCAGCATATAAACAGCCATTGGCAACATAATAAAAAAAGTGTCATTACGATGTGTTTTCTCCATACGAGATGTCTTTTCTCTCTTTGTTCAATAGTTAATCACTTTTCTGCGCAGGCAGGCTTCACGTTGTTAGGGGAAAGGTTCACTTTTGTAACGGATGACTAGAGGAGAGACGGACATGTGTGTTTCAGGGTTTGTTGTAGCGTGTACGTACGCACACACACACACACACACACACACACACACACACACACACACACGTACACGCGTACACGCACATGCACATGCACACGCACACACACACACACACACACACACACACACACACACACACACATTCCTCCAGTGCAATCTGCACTGGTGCGTATACACAGATCTCCTGTCTCTTCTCTTCGCATAAATTATTGAGGTCACCCGCATGTTGGAGAGAGGAGAGTTGAACACCGTGAAACAACGCCTTTCATGCATAACATCTCTTTTCAAGGGACAAACCTTATTCTGTGAACGCAATCAATGTTACCAATAAAGTTGTGAATATATGCAAATGTTAGTTTTGGAATACATGGATGAACATCTAATTGTATTCCGATGTTTTCTGTGTCCTTGGGCTTTATTTTTTTTGGGGGGGGGGACATGAAAGGGGATAAACAGTGGGAAAGAAAAATACTTGATTATTAATTCCCTGTCGCCCTTCCCTCTCTCATTAGGCTGTTGAGGACCCAGTGGAAGACTGGTATCCATTATTTATCTTCAGCCCTGAAAACAGCAGCTGCATGGTTCTGTAATTGCTGTATGTTCTGCTTTTGCAAGCATATTGGGAGGAATTACACTGTATAGAGATTAATATTGTCCTGACATACTGCAATAGACACTTCCAAAATGTGTATCCTCCCCTTCCCCTAACAATTGCAGTTCTCCCAAACTCAGAGGAACCTGAATCCTGGGCTGCACTGAGCAATTAACCACTGTGGCATCCTGCCTAGTATCTGTGTGGTACCTGTGTCTCTCTCTCTGTCCTCCTCCTCCCAACTATAGAGTGTCCTCCTGTCTACGGTAGTAACTGTGTAGTAACTATAGAGTGTCCTCCTGTCTACAGTAGTAACTGTGTACTAACTATAGAGTGTCCTCCTGTCTCCAGTAGTAACTGTGTACTAACTATAGAGTATCCTCTTGCTAGTAACTGTGTAGTAACTATAGAGTACACTCCTCCTAGTAACAGAGTATCCTCCTCCTCCTGCGGAACCGTCAAAGTCTCGTCTCTCTTCACCTTTAGGATTCAGCCGATAAAGCAATAAAACCTTGCGGAGTCGAGCTGCAGTCTGCTCCGTTCACAGCACATTCTGTGTCCTCAGCAACTTTGGGCTCTGCAATGAATCACTAAAGCTGACATGATGGCGTCCTCTCCCCCCGAACGTTGAGTAAACACTCCAGGCCTCGGTCTCCATAGCTCGTCTAATCGTTAAGGCTGTTACTGTAAAGAGTCTCGGAAATGTTTAGGAACTCCATGACCCAGTTATGTACTCATCCTCGGCCAGAGAGCGGAATATATCTGCAGATCTGTTTAGGTATGAGGTTGCAGTAGCTACAGTGGAGAGAGTCAGGAGGGCCCCCTCGCTCTGCTGCCTTATAGGGGCATGGATGGTCCCTCAGGCCCTCCAACTGTAGGTCCGCCAAGTTTGCCTCGATGTTGCAAGACAACTACCCTGAGGCCAATGCGAACTTGGTTGAATTGTTTAATGGATTTAACTTTAATGAAAGTGAGGCGAGTAAGCAGATTTAATTATTTATTTTTAAAAATATATTGTATCAAAGTGTATTGAATGTACGGATCCCCAGCTTATTAACATTTCGAGAAATATTATGCTATATTTCAGTCGGATTAATGAAGACATTAGCATGAATGCATTTGGGGCCCCTAGGCGAGATTTTAGCTTGAGTCATTGGTGTTTTGGTGTTTTGATTTTGTAATTACTTCATTATGGTAATTATTAGACATTTGTATCCAAATCCATGTTTGACCTGAAACCTATGAAGCATATTATTCTATGGTAAATTGTAGCTTAATGATGAAATAAGTTCTGTCTTTCCTAAAACATAACCTCCTTTAGGACCTCAGCCGGCCATTATGTCTATATTGTGTTGAACAGCACTAAACACAGTTAGCTAGTGAGCTAGTTAAAGAAAGTATGAAATATGTATGTCTGCAAAAAGAATAATTCGAAAAGAATCCAAAATAAACAATTTCATTTCAGGGGGCCATTTCAGGCGCCTACGTCACCCATGTTTTGGTCGGCACAATCCATAAACGTTGCGTTAACCATATGAATAATAATTGATCATATTTGTATTATTATCATTATTCTGTTTAAGTGAAGCAGGGGCCTCGGTTAAACAATTAATCAAGTTTGGGTGACTTGTGTGTGCTCAGTAGCATCTGTTTATCCCATCAGCATATGTAGAGCAGGGGGGGCCGACGGCGATGGGACTCTTACCACCATTACCGCCGTGCTTGGTGGAAACGGGGAACATACCAGTGTGATTAGCTGGACAGGGAAGGTCTGTAAAGCCAGTTTGGGGTTTATCAAGCCCAGCGGATCACTGGTGGTGTCATTACCGCGGCGACGGGGTGACCGCTGTGCCGGCGTCTGTCACAGTCGGAGAGCTGATGCAGCCCGGCGTGTGAGTGCGGGTCAGACAAGGTCGCCACGGAAACCGTGGCCCAGGGCCCTCAGACGTGCTTGTGAACATAGTTCGATCTGTACAGACTTTATAATGTATGGGTTTGTCTGTGCCGTAGACACACACTGACACACACAGACAGACACACACACACACACTGCATATACATTATCTGCATACATATTATACATACATTTATTCGCATGTAACTGTAAACATAGGTTTCAGAGGGCTGAGGCTGCATTATAGAGGAGGGGGAGACTCTTTGTGTTATGTGAGAGAGAGGGGAGGAGCACTGCACAGTTCATTGGGTTTACTGAACAGAGTAACACACACACACACACACACACACACACACACACACACATATACACACACACACGCACGCGCGCACACACACACACACACACACACACACACACACACACACACACACACTCACACACACACACACACACACACATACACACACACATACACACACACACACACATACACACACACACACACACACACACACAGCCTCAGAGAGAGAGAGAGAGCCCTGGGGATTGTTTGAGAGGAGCTGGAATCTGCGCAGGGGAAACCTGATAGCCATTCTCTGTGCCAAACATATGAGGTCACCCTGACTGGCCTGCCTGCCTGATGTCCCCCTGCACATTCCTCACACTCTGAGCACAGAAGCTCTATCTGTCGGCTTTTACCTCCGAATGGCCCTTTGAACTGTCCTCTCAGAACCCAAACAACTCTCAGTCCCTGACACGAACACCCCCTACAACTTTTAGACCCCTCCCCCCCCTCGTCACACATAAGCACGGATACACACATACACATACACACACATACACATACACACACACAGGCACGCATGCACGCACACGCACATACAAACACACACAGACACAGACACACACACACACACACACACACACACAGGCATGCACACGTGCACACACATACACACACACACACAGACACGCACGCACGCACACACACACACACACACACACACACACACACACACACACACACACACACACACACACCACACAGTTCCCTCCCCCGCACTGTATGAAAATCACCTCTCTCCCACGCATCTCATATTCTCCCCGTATGACGGTAAAACGGACACGCGTAATTGCAGAGGCTCGGTTTGTTGTTTTTGTTGGAGAGAATCAGCACCCTTTCTTTAGAGGTCAGTTTAACATTGTTACGGCCTGACAATTCAGCATCGCCCAAGTTACAAAATAGGCTGTTTCATTGTTTGAAACAACTGAGCGATATTGTGTCTCAATTAAATTCACATTTCTGTGCCACTCACATTGCCAATGCCTTGCTTCATTCTCTGTGGCATGTACGAGTGTTCATTTAAAGTGCTCATTTCAGCCACAGTATTCCATGCTGTGCATTGTGAAACATGTGTCCCGTCATTAATTTCATGATCTACACTAGCATAATGTTTGACAATAGAATGCAATCCATGTACTGGAACCACGTGTTCTAATGCTGTAGGTGTGCCGGTATGGACGTTGAAACGGAGCGTTTGTCTCTCAGTCGCAGTACTTCAAACCTATCATATATAATTGTGCTCTGTTCGAGGGGGTTATTTTGAGCTGGAGGGTTCTGTAGGAGACATGAGTGGGGGGTTAATGGTTAGCATCGTGGGCGCGGGCCGGCTTAACAATCCATGGGGCCGTACGCTAATACTGTAAACCGTACGACATAAAGTCCATACGCCCCGTTCGACCCTTGTTGTTTAGTATTCCAACGGCATAAACCAAGAGTCGACATCAAACGGGCCCACGTACATTATGTTGACTTACGTTTCCCCCCCACTTGTAAGCATGAAATCCATTAGTCATCCTAAAACGCTGCCTCCGATGTTTTCTGAGGGCTACCCTGAATAACCTCCCTTCTGCCGAGTGTAAACTTTCGGGGAGGCTCGTGAGGTCGAGCGGTGTTTAAATGGGGCTGCGGTTGTGGCTGGATCCTATATGCCGTACTGGCGCAGAGAAGTGGTTACTGTACGCTTCTCACATGCTCCTAAATAGGCCACCGCTGACTTTACATCAAGTCTAATGCCTGGCCTGTCGAGGCTACCAAAACATACACCGTGTATAGCTTCAGCCACACAGAAAAACAACATATGTTGGTTTGAAAAATGGTCGTCTCCAATCCGCTTGAGTTCGTTCGTCAACATGACATGGGGCAGGAGTGCAGAGCTGTTGGTTTTAGTGCCGTCATTCATGAAGACTTGTTAGATTTTATTTTTTATAGGGCTCAGTTCACTCATGTCATTTTCTTGAGGTCAACATGATCAGAGGACCACCTTGTTTGACTCTAAGTACTAACCCTAACCCTAACCCTCACCCTAACCCCAACCATAACTCTATTTTAACTCTGCTAAAGGTCGCTTCATAACACTACATTTTAGTGGCCATGGTTTTCTTACAGTTTCAGTTTTAGCTTACAGTATGATCATAACCTCCCACTGGGACCATATATAACATGTCTGCACTCACTGCAATGGAAGTCCCTTTGGATAAAAGTGTCTGGTGCTAAATGGCATATATTATAACCTTGCACCTAATCAGCAGGGTTTATGCAGGAGATCCATAAACGCTGGGATACAGCTGCTGTGCCTTGTAGGAGGGACACGACTCCCAGGACGTTAACTCAACAAATCTGTCACTGATGCAGCAATAAATGGCACAATGTAAAATTCTACAATCAGCGCACATGCATGCATACACGCACGCACACATTCACTTGCGCGCACACACACGCGCGCGCGCGCGCGCACACACACACACACACACACACACACACACACACACACACACACACACACACGCATGCACACACACTCACACACACACACACACACACACACACACACACACACACACACACACACACAGAGAGAGATAGAGAGACACCACATGCTGCATTCCTAATAAGTCCAGTTGGGCCGTGATTTAAAAGACACACTTTTATCGTCTACAGCTGTGTCGTTTTAATTCCTCTCCCATTTCTTGGTTTCCCTACTTTGCATCACAGCCTTTGTTTTTCCTCTAGCGTCAACAACGAGGAGCTAATGGAGAAAGTCACACCCGTGTGTGTACTGTTGTGTTAGTGGTGACCCACGTAGATTGCGGGGTGACCCCAGTGTTGTTGGCGATGAGGTTCGGGGTAAAAAAATCCAATCTCCTTGCTTCGGATATTGTGTGTGTTTTAGCAGCTCTCTGATAGCTGCTGGCCCCCAAAGTGCCTCTGATTTCTCTAATAAAAGCTGATTTGTTTTGGCCCTCCGTGACTCCCCTCCGGTTAGAAAGCTTGTGCTGGCTGACGGTCATGGTGAAATAACTGTTATAGCAGATCTGACATCTTGGTCCCATAAAGCATTTGATTTGACTAGGAACATATGGGAATCACAGAGGTCTTATTGAACAGTAATGAGTTATCCGATTCCTATCCGAGTAATATTTATAGTAAAATATCTTTAATGCTAACACTGGAACATGGACACTATGGAAATACGGCATACATTGAATACCGGTTAATCACTCCCAATTCATTGGAATTCCGATATTCCCATCCATCTGACGATCATGTTGTCATCTAGCTGTGTCACTCACATCTCTTATATATGTGACAGCAGCTGGTGGAAGGGAGAACAAGTCGGCAGCCAATCAAAATGTTCAGACTTTTATTCAGAAATATTTAAATACATTTCAACGTTGAAAATCAATGACACACTCACTAGTCAAGCCAAAACATTACAATGCAATGGATTCAGTGAGTAATCCCCACTATTCTACACTAACTAGGTAGTAGTGGGGATTACTCACTGAACCCATTGCATTGCAATATTTTGGCTTGACTAGCGAGTGTGTCATTGATTTTCAACAATGTTGACATTTATTTTCATTTTTCAGAATAAAGTCTGATTTTTTTTCCGTTTGCCGTCACCAGCTGCTGTCACATAGTTTTGAAAAAAACTTCACTTTTCTTCTTCCAATTAGAGTTGGGAGTAGAGAGAAATTGACATTTTAAACACTAGTCATCCAAAACATAGGTCCACGAGCGCATTTGACACTTTAGAATAAAAGAACTGCTGTTGTGAAACCCATGTCCCCCTCCTTTCCTGACTTTTCCTAACAGTCTGTTTTTAACATGATAGCGTTGTTACACTTACAAAAACACACATAGAAACACAGCTGTAAGCATTTTCATGACCACTGCACCTTTTGTTAGTCAACATCTCCAAGTCACGTCCTAAGGGCCGGATATCCGCACTCAAGGAGACAGACAAATTAGCCCCGATTATTACACACATTTTGGAACACTCTTTTGCATAACTCGATTGCTTGTTATAAGCCAGAAGACATCAATATTTCAATGTGGTTTCCATGGTGAAGCATAAGAACAGATCGATTTGTCTGTGGACTTTACTGACGTATTTGCGTAAAGGCGCTTAGCCACTGAAAGCGATTTTGTATCCACTTTTACTTTAGCAAATTACTGGTGTATACTTCTTGTACATATAACTATATTTCATAACATGTCATTATTCCTTTAGATTTGTGTTTTGTCTGACTTGTTCTCAAGCGTTGGTGCTTCACAACTAATTTTGACCACAGGTTTTATTTTTTTTATTTTTTTACAATAAGCTATGTCCAGTTACACCAATTATGTCTGTCAATATGCTATATTCGATATAGAACCATATGGTATCCTATTGATTCTTAAGTCCTGACTAAACCCAACCAGTGCGTTTTATTTTCACATTTGTATTGATCTAACTCAATAATTACACCATTACACGACGCCAATAAATGGACGGGTTCCATGTCACTCTGGGTACTGTCGGTTCGTAACAACGGCCCGGGGGCTTCTAGTGTTACGGTGTTTTCAGGCGTAGGCCGCGCCCCCCGTGGTCTGGCTGGTTAATCAGCTCGCCAGACTGACGCCGCCGCTCCCCTCCTTGCTCTGTTTGTTTCCTCTCCGTTCCTCTCGCCGTTTTTACCTTAATTGTCTGGAACGCTGTGTCACTGACACGACTCTCTACCCCACGCAGAGACACATTAAGGCCATTTTAAAGGCAGCGCAGAGTGCGACTGTGCTCTGGTAATTCGATAAATTGGAGCTCAGGGAAGGTGGGAGTGAGGGAGGGAGGGTGGGAGGGTGGGAGGGGGTAGGGGTGGAGGCTAGTCAGAGCCATACTGCGGTTGCAAGCGGATCGTCAGCAGCAGGCTCTCTCAAGGTGAACGGCATCAGATGAAGGTCTGTCCCTCTCTCGTTTACCGTCCAACTGGCGCTCGGATCCGTTACCGGCATCACGGACGCACCTGGCTGCCTGAGGAGCTCCCAAAGAGCACTCTGGGGAGGCGCCGCGGGCCGGAGCTGGAGAGAACTTAAACACACTGAAGGGTTTCTCATCGCTGAACTCAATTTGAGCTATTAGAGGGAGTAAGGAAGAGACAGGGAGGGAAGGGTTGGTGAGGAGAGGTAAGGTAGAGATGGGGAGAGAGTGAGTGAGAGAGAGAGAGAGAGAGAGAGAGAGAGAGAGAGAGAGAGAGAGAGAGAGAGAGAGAGAGAGAGAGAGAGAGAGAGAGAGAGAGAGAGAGAGAGAGAGAGAGAGAGAGAGAGAAAGAGATCATGCAACACAATGAGACAGTTTGTAGCAGCGGCAGAGCTAAATTGAAAGCTAGACAGAGAGATAGATTGAGTCGGAGGAGAGAGGAGGAGAGAGGAGGGGCGTCAGTGGGGGGGGGGAGACGACAGGGACGACAGGGAGAGAGACAGAGAGACAGAGAGTTTGAGACGGAGCAGGAAGAGAGTGATCAGGCAGTGCGGACCTGCTGAGAATCCTCAATCTCCCAACGACAGGGAATAGGGTCTAGTAGGTTCAGTCTGGAAAGATCCAGAAGTCCTAATGTGTAGGGTTCCAGTGGTGAGACGGGAGAGCTATCAGGCTTGATGAGGGGGGGATTTGCTCAAGCAAAGATGTTAAGATGTAGCTTCACGGTAAGCGAGCGCGAGACAAGTGAAAGTTAATAGAAGCTTCAGGGAGTGCGTTAGCTGGCTGGGAGTGTGTGGGGATACCAGCCCCTGAGGCAAGCCTGTCTGTGACTGACAGCACCAGCACCGTGATTAACATCCCCCTGAGATACTCAGGATAGGTTGACACACACACACACACACACACACATATGCACGCACGCCTGCGCACACGTATGCAATCACACACACACACACACACACACACACACACACACACGCGCGCGCGCACATGCACACACAGGCAGGCAGACACACACACCACCCCTGCACACTTAGGAAATGTGATTCTCGTATGAAAGGAGGATGATGTGGTCCTCACCCACTCTCTCCCTGTGTCTCCTCTGCTTGTACTGTAGTGGGTAGAAGTGTCGTCAGCAGAAAACTCTCTTATTACAGTTTTTCTCTATTGCTTTAACACATTTTCTCAAAGCAAAGCTCATTTTCTCTTAACTCTTAACACAAATCCAAAAACTCACACACAAAACCCTAAACTCCACAAATCTCTGCATTCAAACACTGCATTCAAAATAATGTTATGTCTTCTCAAAATGAAATGTTGTCGTCAAATGACACACACACACACACACCATCAAATGAATAGACATTTGTAAGAACCAATTGAACACTGATGTGCACAATGGAAAACACTATGATCAGAGGAAAACAGTACTATGATAAGATTATCAGTAGGCCATTTTCAGTGTTACACTACATACGTACAGTAGCCTGTTATACATTGCTATGTTTTCATACTTTCATTTAAAAAACACAATAGAATAAATAGAATAAAGAATATACTTTTTATTTTTTCAGAAATACTGTACACTTCTCAGCAATGACAGGATTTGTAAAGTGTTCTTCATACAGAACAAACAATAATAAAAAAAAGCCTTGGCCAAGCAGAGGGGAAAGTATCACCTGGCATGACCAATCCAGCCCTGATATACTTCAGATATATTTCAACACATCAGAGCTCATCTTTGGCCCTTTTATTGCTAAAGCTATGATTGCCAATTGAAAACCAATAGGTGTTTGCCCATATGAGGAGTGTGATTGTGTGATTGGTGGTTTGAGTTTAGCATTCTGAATGGTGTTTTCCATGTGAACACATTGTGAAGAATTGGTGTGAGATAAAATACACCAGTTTCAGGTTTTTCATTGTGTTTGAGGTTCCGATGTTAGTGTCAAAGCGAAAGAGAAAAACTGTTCTTGTTCAGTATTCAAGGGCACACACAGAAATATGTCATACTTTTTATTCATATTATTAGTAGTTTTATTTTTTTGATACCACTGAAATACATGTTCTATACTTAAATTAACTGAAGTGGAACAATGTCTGTTGAACAATGCATTGTGCAAGGGGTACTGTATCATCATCATCAACATCATCATCATCATCATCATGTCTGCACTCTTCCTGGTAGCTCTTTCATCTTGTCCTTTGTAATAACACTGTTCCTTATTCCCATTTCTGTATTAACATCCAATAACAATCCTCACTATGTAACTCTACCTCATTCTTACATACACAACAACATTCATTGAGCGTTGTTGCTACAGTCATAACAGCACCACACACACACACACACACACACACACACACACACACACACACACACACACACACACACACACACACACACACACACACACACACACACACACGCACACACCCATTCTCCAACTCCACACACCCAAAGGAGAGATTAGCCTGGAGAGTGCTGACTGTTCCACCTTCTCAAAGCGTGTGAAAGGGGAGCTCCACTCCACCGCTTCAAGGTGCTGTTTCGATTTCAAGCGAGCGAAGGGGCCCTTTTAACTTCAAGCGAGGCTCATTCTGGAAGAGAGGCGAGTCGATTCTTCCAGGCCTCCTCTGGTAGCGGTGGCTGCTGAGCCCCGCAGCGCTGAGAGGATTAACCCAAACCTCCAATTAGAGGCTGCCGATTCCTTAAAAAAGACCATGAATTATTAACAGAGCGCATCGACAATGGAGGAGGTGGTGGTGGTGGTGGTGGTGATGGTGGTGGACAAGGGCGAAAGTGCACTGCCAAGGCACCTGAGTACCCAGAGACAATGCCCTCTGCCTGGCCTTAGAGGTCTGCTGTCAGCTTCTAAGTGCCTTGCTCTTAATACCTTTGTTATTGACCAGAACATGTTATAGGAAACTATTTTTTTTCTGCCATTATATTTGTATATACTGTAGATTCATCCCACATTGATTTGTTTGAAAATATGTTTATTCAATCAATGTGACAGACATTATAGATATACATACAAACCAGAGGAGGCTGGTAGAGGTCGGGTCATTGTAATACATGAGGGATGGAATGAGGGATGGTATCAGACACACAGGTTTGATACCACTCCTCTCTCCAGATGTCGACCTCCAGCAGCCTCCACTGATAGAAACCTCTGTGGGTATTCTCACTTTGTTTTCTCACCTATATTGATGAATAGGACTGCACTTATAGCACCTTATTCCTTTACACTGGCCTCTCATTCACCCAGTCACACACACATTCACACACCAATGGCAGCAAGCTACCATACAAGGCGCCCGGCCACTCATTGGGACCAATTTGGGGCTCAGTATCTTGCCCAAGGCCATCTCGACACGTGGCCAGCTGGGGATCGAACCCCATTAGACGCCGGCTCTACCTCCTGAGCCACAGCCGCCCCCAATAAACATGGGTGTTTTAGAGGGGGGCGGTTGCCTTGAGAGTATGTGTGGTACCAGCCGCGGGGCTGTAGAACCCGGCTCCCCTCAAGGTCCTGTAAGCAATCGGTTCTTATTCTAGGATTTATGGTCTACCGGAGGAGGTCTAATAACACGCTGGGCATCTGAGGAGTGTCCTTCTCCTGGAAGCCTTCCGCACCATTCTATATGGGAATATAGCAGAGTCCTCCTCCTCCTCCTCCTCCTCCTCTCCTCCTCATAAACTCCATCCAACCACTCCTGCCAATCATGGCCCTGGGACAGCACTTGCAGAGGCCTGCCAATGGGCCTGTTTTTTTAGGGGGGACACTGAGTTAATGACCCCCCCCCCCCCCCCACGGCCTCCATCCCCCCCAACGCACCTTTTCATCATAAATAAACCATTCACACAGTGCCAATGGGTCCTAAGTCTTCAGGAATGACAGCGGCAGTGTGAAATTAGGTCCCCTTCCAAATGCTACTCTCGCTACTGGCTTTTATCAGTGCTTAAGATGCATGGGGAGAGGAGGGGAATTGCATTGTGTGGGAGGCTCTGCCTGGGTGGATACACACATATCATTATGCACAAGTAATTGGACGCATTTCTTTCTCCCTCATTTTCCACCAGTGGCTGTCTAATGTGGCAGAGTTGTCACATAAGGCCGTCGCCGAGAGCTGAGACTGATTACTCGGTGTGGATGACTGTTCTCTTACCCGGCAGTTAACCAGACTGTTATTTTATCCGGAATTGAAAACGTTTATAGTGCTAAGAAAGTGAGAGAGGGGGGGGGGGGGGGTGTATGTGTGCATTGTGACACAGAGGCTTTTAAGTGTGTTGTGATTTAGTTATTTATTGTTTGGCTGCAAGGGAACGGGAACAAGGGGAGAAGAATGTTGGTCCTCTGATGTCTTTAAATAGTTTGCAGTTGGCTGCGCGGTCTATGACGCTACAGAGACAGATAGGACTGGCTCTGGTTGGGTAATGTACGTTGGCTGTTCCCTGTTCATCACCAGAATAGCTCCAGTGCCCTTTAGCTGACAGTTGTGTTCACTCACTACTCTCTGGGGCTCACCATGTCTGAATAAACACAGGGAAACATTGACACACACACACACGCACACGCATGCACGCGTGCACACACTCACACAGATACGCACAAACGAAAGCACGCGCACATACTCGCACACAAACACACACATGCGCACACACACACACACACACACACAGCTTTGCAACATTCCTCTACGGTTATACAGTCTTAGAAAGAGCTGCAGTAGTAGTGTCCAGCATGTCATGGAGTGACGATAAGGAGAATAGATAGGTATGTGGCTGGGGTGTCACGACGGTTTATATACAAACTCAGTGAGAGTGTCGCTACGGTAGTTTCATCTTCAGACATGGTGGCTGTTCTCTCAGAGCTGCCGGCCTGCTCCACCTACCACACCTGCCATCCTCCCGCAGCATCCAACTCAGACTCATCATCAAGCTGTAAAAAAGAAAGAAGAAAAAGCCTGTCCAGAATGATATTATTCACAATTAAATTCACAATGTTGTCATTCACATCCTTAATTGTTTTTAAAAACGTCTTCCTCATCAAAGACGGTGAGAATTAAAAGCAGGAGGCGATCGCCTTCACAGCCCTCGCTTTTTTATTTTATTATTATTTTACATTTTTTTATATTTATTTCCTTTTTTTATCAGGATGAGTCCAAACCAGAGCCCTGCTCTCTGTGCTGGGAGGATGAGTGGCTGGCCGGGGAGGATAGGATTGTAGCCGGAGATGTCGGACCGCCCGCGAGGCGTGAAGCTGTCTCTAATTGATTAATAATGCATTTCCACCCCACCCCCCCCCCCCCTCCCAACACACACACTCACACGCACGCAAGCACCCACCCACGCACGCACACACACACACACACACACACACACACACACACACACACACACACACACACACACCACACACACACACACACACACACACCTCCCTCTAGAGAAGGCCACCCTCTGTGCGCTATCTGTGTGGCATCCCTCGTTCCATCCCTCCTCGTCTGCGTCGCAGAAAACAAAACTCTGCACGGCTCTCATTGTCATGCTAATCCTCCGTCTGTAGCGGTGAGCGGAGGGGGGGTGGGGGGGGGAGAGGGAGGGGGGGGGGGGGGGGGGGACCCATCCTGCTTCCGGCCCCCACAATGAGTCTCCTGTCTGGGGAGGTTTGGACGTTCCTGCATGCCTGCCTGTCGCTGGCGCCCGGGGCTCCGCGGCGGAGCCAAGCAGCAGCCTGTTCATGTGGTAATCTGTGGAGGAGTGACAATGGGAGCTGGCCCACGGAGGAGAAGAGAGAAGGGCCACACGGCAGCCCAACAATGGCCCCCGGCTCCCGTTGTCTCAGCGAAACGAGTCCACTGGAGGGTAAATAAATAGTTTAGAGACCCTTTTTTAGCACGTACAATGGAGAGAGACCGCCGCTCGATTCATCCTTTGATCGTCTGCTCCCGATTCGCCGTGGTTTATGAAACGCTGCGTCGATTAGGAGGAATACACACAAGATGAGCCGAGTGCAGAAACTGCCAAAGCTGTACAGCACAGAGACTTCGTGAGATCGCCCGTTCAATGGAGACTTTCGATCGACGATGTGTTTTCTAGTAAACTAGTCTATACCTTGTTATTGATTCAGATTCAGATTCAGATAACGTTTATTGCCATTATGCTTGACACATATAGGAATTTGCTTTGGCATTACAGAAGGTGCATTTATGCTTTTTTCACATATATATGAACAAAACAAGTACAATACAAATGCAAAAACTGGCAAAAACAGGACAACACAGGACAGACAGTGCATGGATAGTGCTGTATATAAAGTGCAGTGCAGAGTTATTCAAGGTCTAGTGCATGTTCAGTCCTGGGCAGACTTGGAGGCGGGGGGGGGGGGGGAAGCCAGAGTCATTTAGCAGCCTGGCGGTTGAGGGGAAGAAACTGAGCCTGTGGCGGGCCTTCAATGCCTTAGGCAGCCGCAACCTTCTTCCAGAGGGAAGCAGGGTGAGGAGGCCGTGGCCGGGGTGGAAGGGGTCAGCCATGATCTTTCTTGCCCTCCTCAGAGCCCTGGTGTCATGCAAGGAGTTGAGGGAGGGCAAGGGACAGCTGATCACCCTCTCTGCTGAACGTATCACCCGCTGCAACTTGGCCTTGTCCTTGGTCGTTGCAGCAGGGAACCAGGTGATGATGGAGTGGGTGAGGATGGACTCTATGATGGCCGTGTAAAACTGGACCATCATGGACCTCGGCAGCCTGAATTTCCTCAGCTGCCGGAGGAAGAACATCCTCTTCTGGGCCTTCTTCGTGAGGGCCTCGGTGTTCCACTCCCACTTAAGGTCCCAGGAGATGGTCATGCCTAGAAAGCGGCATGACTCCACGGAGGCCACCGGGGTACCTCCCAGCGTGATGGGAGGGGGCAGGGCTGCTTTCCTACGGAAGTCCACCACCATCTCCACTGTTTTTAGAGCGTTTAGCTCCAGATTGTTAAAACTGCACCAGCTCTGCAGCCCCTCGATCTCACCCCTGTAGGCAGATTCGTCCCCCCTGGAGATGAGGCCCACCAGGGTGGTGTCGTCTGCAAACTTCAGGAGCTTGACCGAGGGGTGGCGGGAGACACAGCTGTTGGTGTATAGGGAGAACAGTGCTGGAGACAGGACGCAGCCCTGCGGGGAGCCCGTGCTGGTGGACCTGGAGCTGGAAATGCTCTTCCCCAGCTTCACCCGCTGAGACCTGTCAGTCAGGAAGTCCGTGATCCACCTGCAGGTGGAGTCCGGCACCTGCAGCAGGGATAGCTGGTGCTCCAGGATGTGTGGGAGGATCGTGTTGAAGGCCGAGCTGAAGTCCACGAACAGGATCCTGGCGTAGTTGCTTGCAGTGTCTAGGTGTTCTAGTGCGTAGTGCAGAGCCATGTTCATGTATTGTATTTCATTATTATTATTGTTATTGTATACGCGTGAATGTGTTGGTAATAACACCAAGTCCTCTGTGGCTCAGTTGGTAGAGATGCCTTCCTATGTGTTGTAATGTGTAAATAAGGTACTGTAAATAATGTAAATGATACATTAAAAAAGTTGGTAGAGCATTGTGCTAACAGCGCTTAGGTTGTGGGTTCGATTCCAACTGTACTATAACTATACAACTATACGGTATATATATATATACTGGAAAATGGATGCAAGACGCTTTGGATGAAAGCGCCAGCTCACTGGCATACATGATTATTATATTAGAAGTAGACCTTAAGGAAACAGACCTGATAGACACACAGATGGTTGACAGGGTGAGGAGTTCCACTGGGGAAACCGGACGCCTGATCCCTGACCGTTGGCTAGCCGTGCACCCGATAAACTCTTCCCCGCGGAGGGCATGGCAGCCCTGAGTCACTGCGGCAGGGGGGGAATATTACACCGTAACGCTCTCGTATTCCACAGCGCTGGTGACTTATCTCATGAATAAATCACACCACCAAGGGCTGGACTCAAACACTGCATTCCTCTTCTATTGGCAGAGGTCTCCTCCAACTCTCTCTCTCTCTCTCTCTCTCTCTCTCTCTCTCTCTCTCTCTCTCTCTCTCTCTCTCTCTCTCACACACACACACACACACACACACACACACACACACACACACACACTCACACAGATGATCTCACTAGCTCTATCTCTTTTTCTTTTTTTTTTCTTTCTTTCTCCCTCTCTCTTCTGTTTTATCTGTCACATGTGTAGTTGGCTGCCCAATTATCGCTCACATTGTTTCCAACACTTTTGTGACACTCCTGGACAACACTCCGAACTCCACTCCGACTGAACCCCCACTGGGGAGAGCTTGGAATCAAGTCCAGAACATTCTGGAGGCCCCCGGGAAGTCTTTGGGCAGAGACAACACTTCTGACAGAGCTTCTATTGAAGGGTCGTTAAGGCACTGGCGGTCATGAACCCACCGATATCAGCATCAAACATACCCACGCTTTACCGCGGTACGTTCTATAAGCCGATCCAAATGATGGTTCTAAATCCCCCTCTTTTCTTTTTTTTCTTACTCTTTGCTGACTGCAGATGTCTAAACCTAGTGTGAACGTCTCCTTCGCAGCCTATACATAGAAGAGACAGTAGGGCACACGATGCACATAGAAGAGTCTCTGTCTCAGGGCCGACTATGGCTCAGGAGGTAGAGCTGGCGTCTAATGATCGCAAGCTTGGCGGTTCGGCAGTTCGATCCCCGGGTGGCAACGTGTCGAGGTGTCCTTGGGCAAGACACTGAACCCCCAAATTGCTCCCAAATTGCATGGTAGCTTGCCACCATTGGTGTGTGAATGTGAGTGTGAATGGGTGAATGAGAGGCCATTGTAAAGCGCTTTGGTGTAAGTGCAGTCCATTTACCATTTACCAGTCTCTCATCCGTCACAGTGAGGGAGGTGGGAGGGAGGTGGAGGTGGGTGGAGGACTGTGAGGTGGAGGTGGGTGGATGAGGTGTAGGACTGTGAGGTGGAGAAGCGTGAGGAGGTGGAGGTGGAGAAGGAGGAGGGTGGAGACAGCGTGGCATTGTGTTGAGTAATGCACTATTCCACTGAGGAGCCTGTTGCGTAAGATTCTGTAATCTGGCACACAGTCTTCTCTGGCCTACTAAACCCTGCTCAACACTCTGCATCAGCTCCCTGGTGGCTGTGGGGGGTGGGGGGGGAGGAGGAGGGGTGGTGATGCTGCTGCTGCCTCCGCGGATGGTGAATACCTGAGGCAATGCAGAGCCCTGTGGCTTCACTTCACTTCACTTCTGTTTCAGGAACACTTGTTGTGTTCATTACATGTGTGTTTGTGTGGGGGGTGTGTGTGTGTGTGTGTGTGTGTGTGTGTGTGTGTGTGTGTGTGTGTATGTGCGTGCCTGCCTGCCTATGTGCATTTACAGTATGTCTTTATGTTTTATGTCTCTCTGTGTGTGTGTGTGTGTGTGTGTGTGTGTGTGTGTGTGTGTGTGCGCGCTACGTCTGTGTGTGTGAGAGACTACCAGAGAGAAGCAGTGTTGCGGATCGACATTTCTCCTCACTGGCTCACAGTGGCCTAATTAGACAGAGGGCCTCATTACACAGGGACTACACACACACACACACACACACACACACACGCACACACACACACACACACACTTTCTCTCTCCTCTCAGTGGCTGTAACTCTAGAACAGAGGCGTGTATCTGGCCTTTGATTTCCGCCGCCGCTCTTGAGCCAATTACATCCTTATTTATGAATTTGAGCACATTTGACCTTCTGGAGCAGAGACGTATATTTGTTTGGCTGAAGAACAGCAGAACGAATGGCGTGTGTGTCTGGAGCACCACAGGCCCCCCCCCAGCCCCCGCAGCCCACCCCCAGACCCCTGCACATCAGCCATAACTCTCAATCTGACCAGGCCAGCCTCTCTGCACTGCAGCCAATGGATCTGCAAGTAGTTATCAGTGCTGTGTGTGTGTGTGTGTGTGTGTGTGTGTGTGTGTGTGTGTGTGTGTGCCTACTGATCTGTGTGTATGCACTCACTGCAATGTAAGTTGCTTTGGATAAAAGTGTCAGCTAAATGGCATAAGTAAGTATCCTTGATAACTGATGGTTCTCGAGCCTAATGGCCCATAGGGCAGGAGCCTATCTCCTGTTTCCGTAGCGTGAGGCGGCTTGATGTACAAGTACACCCCCTGGACTTGACGCTGGTATATACTGTATATATAAAGGCCTGTTCAGTATCCTAGAGGGTCACTTCAGCTCACCCTTCAGCTTTCACTTCACTTCTGCTTACAGAAAGCAGAAGAAACTTTCGGAAGGGAAACTAGTTTGAGCGGAGGCCTTTGCGCCTACTCTATGGAACAGGCCTGGCCCCTGCTAGGCGGGAGGAGAGGCCTTACCTGGCCAACCAGGGTCCCATGGGGTCATCAGTAGGAAAGGACAAAGGGAGGAAACACAACAAAAGTCAAGTGAATCGAAGCAAAAGACACCGAGAGGCTTCCGGAGCGCATGACTTGTACAGAGCCCCTTGAATGAACTGAGCTCTGAGATGACTCATAATGATATCTGGACACAAGGCTGTATTATGCCATGTCATGCCTAGAATGCATGAAAATGATCGAATCAATTGAATGATCTCGTGGTTTTCGAATGTTCTAGAAAGAGAACAGAGATGGACCAATCACATTGGTGGGCTGAAAGACTGGAAAGTCCCGTAGGATCTGTACATAAGGGTCAGTTGGTCTACCTCAGGGGGGAAAACAACATCGTTTTTGTAGGAAGTTAAGACCAGACTGTTTCTTGTCCTTGTGTCTGTGCTTCTCATTAGAAGTTGTGTCAGGTAATGGCTTTGTGCGTCTTGGCCCAGGGGAACTAGTTAGGGCCGCTGAATGTATTTGCTGAAATAATTTCCTCCTAGTAGTATAGGATATGTCTTGCTCTTGGAGGAGTTGGGCTCGTACAGAGTGTGTGTGTGTGTGTGTGTGTGTGTGTGTGTGTGTGTGTGTGTGTTTTGTCAGCTGTTATGGGTAGCTTAGCTGTGTGGTGAAGACTGTGTTACTTGTATCCATGATGATCTGTATGACCTTTGTTATATGTTATATATTTATGTGTGTGTGTGTATATGTGTGTGTGTGTGTGTGTGTGTGTGTGTGTGTATGTGTGTGTGTGTGTGTGTGTGTGTGTGTGTGTGTGTGTGTGTGTGTGTGTGTGTGTGTGTGTGTGTGTGTGTGTGACTGCAGCAGCTCAGGGCATCGGGCCAGGCTTATGTGCGTGTCTGGAGTGGCAGACAGAAGTCTGAGAGAGAGAGAGGTCACACAGCAGTGGGCGTCCAATCCCCCCCTCCCCTCCCCCTCCCCTAGCCCTCCTCCCCCCTACACCCCACCCCACCCCCCCCACCCCTTTCCACCTCTGTTTGTGTTTGTGCTTCCTGTGAGAAACACTGACTCCTGAAGAATGTGTCCAATTAAAGAGAGATAGAGAAGGAGCTTCCTCTCTGCTCTACCCTGCTCCTCAGCACTGTGATGGACTCTAGAGCTTGATCCTTAACAAACATAAACTGTATATAAAGTACATTCTGTAACTAGAATACAGATATGTGACCACAGCTGGTGAAAGGAGCAACAAGTCGGTAACCAATCCAAATGTTCAGACTTTTATTCCGAAAAATTATTATGAAAACCAATGACACACTCACTAGTCAAGCCAAGATATTGCAATGCAATGGATTCGGTGAGTAATACCCACTACTACCTAGTTAACTATAACACTACTTTACATTGTTAGCAGGGACACAAAACAAGCAGTGTTAGTTGACTAGCGAGTGAGTCATTGGTTTTCAACAACGTTGGCACTTATTTAAATTTTCTGAATAAAAGTCTGAACATTTGGTCGGTTGCCGACTTGTTCCCTCTTTCACCAGCTGCCGTCACGTTATTTATGTTCTGTAAGAGAGCATTTTAACAGCCTTTAACGACCCTTTTAAGTCCAGAGAAGTGATGAGCTGTCAAAAGCCGCAAAAGATAGGACATTCAAAATGAGCACCACCATCCATAACTTCACCTCTGCATTAAGAAGGTTTTCCAGCACACAACTTTGACACCTGGTATGGGGCTTTGTGTTAGTCTACTGTACTTCTAACATGTTCAGCATTGGGCAGGTTGATTAGGATTCAACGCTAGAACTAATGTACCATATTCAGCCTAGTCATGTAGAACGCCATCTGTTCTGTACATCCTCCTGCCTAGCCAACACTGTGGACAAACCTACAGGCATACTACATTACCTACAGGCATACAACATTACCTACTAATCCTTTTGGTCACGATATATATTGATATAGCAGAGAATATCCAGCCATCATCCATCAATTGAATAAATTCCTTTTATAGTCCAGCTCAATTGGCCATAATTGCACATAAATGGATGTCACCACAATAAGTCAGTTTGATTGTGTGTGTGTTTACTCTAACATTACAAGTGATACAACAGGTTGAGGAGAGTGAGCGCTCTGGGGGACGAGAAGGACCTTCAC
>NC_137690.1:52501981-52511981 GCF_963989245.1 Nansenia antarctica | reverse complement strand
TTATTATATATTATATAGCTCGCATCTAATCGTATCGGATGAGAAATAGACATTAAATGGCATATATAGGCCGCTACACAACAGTAATCACCGCGACAAACATTCGATTTGGAGGAAAAAAAAATATGATTTTGGAAAAAAAAAAAAATATTATATTTTAATATGATGACCGGAATATATCACGTTTGTCCGGTAAATCGAATTCTTCCCGGACACGATGTCCGACGGCAAATTTTTCTAACGGAAACCCTGATGTGTATGTGTATGTGTATGTGTATGTGTATGTGTATGTGTATGTGTGTGTGTGTGTGTGTGTGTGTGTGTGTGTGTGTGTATGTGTATGTGTGTGTGTGTGTGTGTGTGTGTGTGTATGTGTGTGTGTGTGTGTGTGTGTATGTACTGTACAGCTGCAGCCTCTCTACCATGGTTAGATTCATCATCCTGGGTTAATACACTCATAAACACCCCCCCCCCCCCCTCATGGCTAGCTGACTAAATTGGGCCTGTGTAAACCATTCTGCCTGTTCAAAAATACAGCACGGCAAATTGAAATTCCCAGCATGCTTTGTGTAGCGGCATGTCACAATGGGGGGGGTGGTCTTGGTGGTGGTGGGGGGGGGGGGTGGGTGTGGGGGGGGGGTGGAAGCTTTTCTCATTTACTACCTGGATTTACTACCTTACTGTAGGGAGGGAGGAAGGGAAGGAGAGAGGGAGGGAAGGAGAGAGGGAAGGACAGAGGGAGAGACGGAGGGATAGAGGGATCCTCTTTGTCAAGTGCTGTAGTCAGTTCATAGTTTATGTCAGTGGGACATGTGAGGGGTTTATCTCTATTATGTTAGAGATTGTTGTGAGCAGGGTGGGGGTGGATACTGTAGCCAATCAGGGAGCATCAGAGTGAGTAACACATCTGTTTATTAAGCTCTGCAAGAGTAGAGAGGAAGAATAGTGTACACACCCATTCATACACACACACACACACACACGCACTCACACACACACACACACACACACACACACACACACACACACGCACGCACGCACAGACACACACATTTCCACTTGCTTGTGTAGTGTACAGTCACCAACACACACAAAAACACAACCCTGTACCCCCCCAACACACACACACACACACACACACACACACACATACACACACTCACACACACATGTGTGCACGCACACACAACACCCACACACTAAACTGCGCAGTCCTCTGGGACCTCTAGCACCCCCTCATTCCTCATCCCTGCTCTTCTGGGAGCCTGTTGTTTTCCCTGGGATAACTTCCCTGGTTCCCAGCTCTGTAAGTAATGGGCTCTGTTTGACCCCCTCTGTCTCATTGTGTAAGATTTCAGCTTCTGACCTTAAAAAAGGAAAGCAAATCGATAGGGCAGGACACATGCATTCCACAGACCAGCGGACGAGCCAAGTCTGAAGAGGAGGGAGGAGGAATGCAGCGCTGCACAATATTACTGAGAGAGGGGGGGGGGGGGGGGAGAAAGAAAGAAAGAGAGAAAGAGAGAGAGGAGGGCTTTCACATTCACCTTCACTGTGGGCCCGTACTGAGCGAGGCAAATTTGCATGTAAATTGTCTGTCAGACAGACAGTATGTTAAGTGTAGTGTGTGTAATCTAAAGTGCCAGCGGGTGGAGGGGACGGGGGGGAGGGGAGGGATGGGGAGATGCACCTACTGTAGCCTGGAGTCAAGGCTTGGATGTTAAACTGTATCTCGCATGTGTTGCGTGTTACATTTCACACTTCGTTAACACTTTGGTTCATACACATGTGTGTCCAGGCGTTCGGCACAAACCGAAGGCTTGACCAAATGCTCTATAGTTAGCGGCTCGCAATCGTAACGTTGCTTGTTCGATCCCTGCCTCAGGAGGGAGCTACATGGGAGCTGGTGACTGGAGGGTGTATATCTAAGGTGCCGACCACTGCTGTTGTGCCCTTGAGCAAGGCACTTACGTAACCCTTAATTGCTCCAGGGCCACTGACTATGGCTGACCTAGTGACCTTTTGCTAGAGCAAAACATATGTTTTGTTGTACTCTGTGCAGTGACAAAAAGGTTGAATCTAATCTAAATGCCTTAGTGAGCATAGTGAAGTGCTCATTTAGGTTGTTTTAGAGAGGAATATGTGCGATAAAAAACTGCAATAGTTAAAATCATCTGACCTGCTAACATCGAAAAGTATGGAAGCAATTCAACTCCAATAAAAACTTGATCTATGATGATTGTCAGAATCCATCGTTGACCACTAGACCAAAAAAATCTAAAACCTGAAGTTGAACCCATTCAGATGGAAATTCAATTTGATTCAATTCAATTTAACTTGATTTCAGACACATAGGCCCATATTAGAAATGACCAGTAACTTTCATAAAAGGCCTGTGTACTTAGTATACAAGTCTTTTATGAAAGCTACTGGTCATTTCTGAGTAATGTACTATACACTGTACTACTACTGTAGTGTGGATTACAGTACAGTATTTGCTGCCAGGCCATGCAAGTGTAAATGAGTGAGACACACCGTCACACACTGCCAGGGCGCAGCAGCGGTGGGGCATCGTGTGTGGACTTCACCAGTGAGTGAGAGTGTCAGTGTCTGTTAGCCTAGCACGATAATTGGCCTCTCATTGATAGACACTCGCTAGGCTAGGCTAACACCTCTCTCTTCACGCTTCAGAGGCTCACTGTCAGAGGAGGAGGAGGAGGAGGAGGTGACACACACACTGCCCAAGCACATACACACGCACAGACACGCACGCACACACACACACACACGCACACACACACACACACACACACACACACACACACACTCGAAATAGCGCTTCAAATCAGCCATGCTTCACGGACCATCGCTAATATGAGGGGCGGGATGGAGTTGGATTGAAGGTGTGTGTGTGTGTGTGTGTGTGTGTGTGTGTGTGTGTGTGTGTACATGCGTGTGGTGCTTTATCTGGATGGTAGGGGGTCTCCCCTATCCCAGAGTGCAGAGGGCTCTCCAGGGAGGCTATGGGGTTAACATGGTTAACTGGATCTTGTGGTGGTGTTTAGACATACTCTTCTTCCTCCTCTATATATCACCCCCACCCCCCCCATCAATCCATGTCGTCCCCAGGGGCCTTAGTCACCAGACAGGCAGGCAGGCAGGCAGGCAGGCATGCACAGCAGTGTCCCTGGAACAGAGATATAAATGGTCTGTGAGTGGGGATGGGGAGCCCTGACTCTCTGGCCATAAATCCACACTAACTGGAACAGACACACAGGAAGAGAGAGAAGGAGGGAGGGAGGGAGGCAGGGAAGGAGGGAAGGGAGGGAGGGAGGGAGGGAGGGAAGGAAGGAGAGAGGCAGGGAAGGAAGGAAGGGAAAGGATGGATACCACACACAGGAGGGAGGGAGGATGGGAGGGAAGGAGAGCGGGATGAGGAAAAGAAAGAAGTGAGACTGATGTACGATATGGAATATATCCTCATTCCATTCCATGCATTACGATGAGCCCGTCCTCCGATTTCTACCTCCACCAGCCTCCCCTGAATGATACAGTAGATGGCATTTTTAACATCTGCTGTACATGCATGTCTTTTCAGGTATCAAACTCACCCACCAAAACAATTTCTAATTCTTACATTTGGTTCACACAGGAAAGCTGTACCTCAGCAGCGCGCGTGCATGGCGGGAACTACTGCGGCTCTCACGTTTGCGGCTTCCATACGGGCAACATTTCTTGTGTGGCTCTAACTGCGGAGCTGCTACTACCGGCCCTATCTTTGTACGTTTGTACGAGTTTTGCCTTTGCGCGCAGAAACAATAGCTGAGAGTCCAAATCTCTAGATTGCGTGTTGTGGCAGCCAGCGTGAGGATGTATGGCTGCTCTAACCCGTTTGAAAAAGAAGAGAACGCACACCGCAGAAAACTTGGGCGAGATGCTGGCGACGGAGCAGAATACTATAGAATGAAGTAGAAGCCGCACACTCTAGTTCCAGAAGCAAAAGTGTATTTTAATTGACAACGGTTTCGGCCGTAGCCTTTGTCAAGTCTTACAAACAACATAGTGCATGATAGCAATTAAATAGACAGGTAGGCTAGATTGAATAGATATCACCTGTGAGAACACACCTACGTGTGATTACAAAATACGTCCTAAATACATGAAGACAACCAAAACAATCGGTGTTACATATAAGCTATACACTGGCCTCATGCTCTAACCCATTAACATGGGCGCCAAAATGAAATGCACACGGGCTGCTGAGGTTGAAGTCCGTGCTGTGAACCGGCCCTTTTGGTGCTGATTAAATGCTGCTGTGTTTGGTGTGTGTGTGTGTGTGTTTGGTGTGTGTGTGTGTGTGTGTGTGTGTGTGTGTGTGTGTGTGTGTGTGACCGGATATCAGTCCGGGCCAGTTTCACAGACAAGGCTAAAGCCTAGTCCGGGACTAAATCATACTTTCATTGTAAAATCTCCATTGAAAATGCTTTTTAGTCTAGGATTAGGCTTAAGCCTTGTCTGTGAAACCCAGGAAACTGTGTGTGTGTGTGTATCTGGAATTAACCCCTTCTTCTTGTGTCTCCTGCAGCAGCCCTATGCTCCACCCCCCCACCCCATGGCTCCGCCCAGCCCCAGTACCAACAGCTGCAGCCATGGTGGGGCGGAGCAGCTGAGTAAAACCAACCTGTACATCAGAGGCCTGCCCCCCGGGACCACCGACCACGACCTCATCAAGCTCTGCCAACCGTGAGTGTCTCTCTCTCTCTCACACACACACACACACACACACACACACACACACACACACGTAAGACCTGGGAGCCAATGCATGTCTGCACTTCTCAAGGTTACTCAGTAAGCAACATGGTCACGAAACACTTGTGCTACATTACAATAATGCACAGACACAGGCAGACAGGCACACACACACACACACACACACACATAGCGGCACAGACATCGTTATATGAGCTTATTACACACACTTATTGTGTATTACACACAGTCATATTCAAACACCTCTGCCGACTCTTTGTCTGGTACCCGCAGACATATACACACACATACAAAATACGCACACACACACACACACACACACACACAGCTCAATAAAACCCTAATAAAGCCTAGATTGGACTGCCTCCCCCAGGAACCGTGGGCCAGGACCTCATCAAGCCGAAACATAACACACACACACGCGCGCACACACACACACACACACACACACACATACATACACACACACACACACACACACACACACACACACACACACACACACACACACACACACACACACACACACACACACACTCACATACTAACAGCTTTGTTCAGCTCCATTAAATTCCTTCACGTCTTAAGCGAGAAAAGGGTCAAGATCATTAACAAAGACAAGACAGCAAATTGAGAAATACAGGCAAGCACCAAAAAAAGTCTGTCTGCCAGTTGCATAACCTTTCCCCCGGCGTTTCTTCCAGAAATGTCTGAGTCAAACGGAGCCAATTATTCAATGATCCTTTTGCAAACAAGAACACAGAGGCCAGTATTTTGCAACGCTCCCACTAGGTCATAAGTCCTGCATTTTTTGATATTGACCCATCAAAATTCCATTAGCCGTGGAGGGGAGCAGGATAAGGACAGCTCCGAGTGTCTCGGTGTTTTGACATTGAATATCTCCTCTGTCACTGTCTCCTTTGTACGCCGTCGTTCAGGACTAGACAGTTTTCAATTTCAGTTTTCTTTTTTTCTTCTTTTTTTTTCCCGCAGTTCAGTGTGGTTTGAATACATGGGAGATGGTGAGCTTTCCAGAAGGGCATTGTGTCAGAGCTTCTCCTAAAGTGGAGAGGACAGAGACGAGTGTGCATGTTGTGGGAGGTTCAATTCTAATACCCGTCTGAAAGAGGTTGACTTACCCTGTCGAAACGCGTTCATTTGTTCACTTCTGTCCTCTTTCGGCTCTCTACGGCCCTACCTCTCCTCCCATAGTCTTCTCTTCCCTTCCTTCTTATCTCTTCCCTTTGTCCCCGTACACTTCTGCTCACATTTCTCTTCTCCCACTCCTCTCGTTCACCCTGGTCCATGTTACATTTACATTTTTACCATTAGCACACGCTTTTATCCGAAGTGACTACAATTAGAGAGATTACAGGGACAGTCTCCCTGGAGGAACTTAGGGCTAAGTGCCTTACTCAATTAGTGGTGGGGGTGTTCCCAGATGGGATTTGAACTCATGACCTTTTGAACTCATGACCTTTTGAACTCAACACCAGTCCAACTCACTAGCCCTCCCTACCACTACCTAATATACGCCACCAAACCTGTATAGCCTAAGAGCCTGGAGGTGGCCCGAGGTGTACTTTCCCAATGAAATCCATTGATGCAGTATAGATATGTGACAGCAGCTGGTGAAACCAGGAACAAGTCGGCAGCCGATTTAATGTTCAGACTTTTATTCTGAAAATGTTTAATACATTTCAGCGTTATTGAAAATCAATGACACACTCGCTAGTCAACGAACACAACTTGTTTTGTAAGCCTGCGAACAATGTAAAGTATTGTTATAGTTAACTAGGTAGTAGTGGGGACTACTCTCCGAATCCATTGCATTGCAATGTTTTGGCTTGACAAGTGAGTGTGTCATTGATTTCCAACATCGTTGAAATTCATAAAAAAAGATTCGAATAAAAGTCTGACCATTTTGATTGGTTGGCTTGTTCCCGGTTTCACCAGCTGCTGTCACATATTCTCTGAGAATAAACACAGATTGGCGACTACATTTGGTCCCTGGTGTTCTTCTAAATTAGTAGTTTAATGGATCTTTCTACAGCTGATCTAGTGTGATCTAGCTCTATGGTACTATCGTCTGTAGTGGACCCTCTCTAGTGCTTCTAGCTCTATGGTACTATCGTCTGTAGCGGAACCTCTCTAGTGCTTCTAGCTCTATGGTACTATCGTCTGTAGCTGACCCTCTCTAGTGCTTCTAGCTCTATGGTACTATCGTTTGTAGCGGACCCTCTCTGGAACTAGTTTCAATGAAAGTTTAATTACACAGGCCCTGTTTCAATCCCTGGTGGGTGGCGGGCAGGCAGTGGGCGGGCGGGTAGGAGGGAGGGAGGGATGGAGAGAGGGAGGGAGAGAGGGAGGAAGGGAGGGATGGAGGGATGGAGGGAGGGAGGGAGAGAGGGAGGGAGGGAGGGAGGGAGAGAGGGAGGGAGGGAGAGAGGGAGAGAGGGAGGGAGGGAGGGGTTTAGTAAAAGGTCACACAGAGGTGTGTGTCTCCCGGGCCCCCTCAGGTGTTATCCCTACTCTGCTGAACACCCTAGACCACCACACACACACACACACACACACACACACACACACACACACATACACACACACACACACACACACACACACACACACACACACACACACACACACCACCATCAGTCTCCCATGGCTCCATGTTAATACTGATACCTCCACAATGAGCACATTGAGCCTCTGCAGATGTACAACATGCAAACACCCTCAGGGCTTCTCAACCATCAGACATCTGACCTCATCAGTACCATGGGCTTGTCTGTCTGCCTGCCTGCATGTGTGTGTGTGTGTGTGTGTGTGTGTGTGTGTGTGTGTGTCTGTGTGTCTGTGTGTGTGTCTGTGTGTGTGTGTGTGTGTGTGTGTGTGTGTGTGTGTGCAGTGCGTTTCTCTCACAGAGATCATAAGGAATACTCACGGCCAAGCTGATTCCAGCCGAAACTCAGAAAGCCGGGGTCACGGGTGGGGTCACACGCTCGGCGGAGCGGAGTAGAACCCTGCCGCCCAGACCCGGCCCGTATCTCTAAAGCAAACACTCTCCGACGCCAACTGACACATTCTTGAGCACGGGCCATATCGGAGCTCCTGATTGGAGGCTGTTCCACGCCGCCTGCCTGAGTCTTCGGTTGGAAACGCCAACAACCCCCCCCCCCCCCCTTCGCCATGCTCCACGCCCCTCCCTCAGGAACTCAGCTCCATGTTCGGCCACGCAGCAGCGAGATACGGCCTAATACTTATACTGTCAGAACCACATCCCTCCTTCCTTCCTTTCTTTCTTTCTTTCTTTCTTTCTTTCTCAACGGTTCATTTTTTTTTAATCTGCTTTCGTAAACCACATCATTTCAGATCAGTGGTTACTTTAAGGAAGGGAGGGAAGAAGGAACGGAGGAAGGAAGGAAGGAAGGAAGGAAAGAAGGAAAGAAGAAGGGAAGAATGGAAAGAATGATACATTCTCAAACAGACACAACACACCAGATCAGTGATAACTTGAAGGAAGGAAGGAAGGAAGGAAGGAAGGAAGGAAGGAAGGAAGGACGGAAGGACGGAAGGACGGACGGACGGACGGACAGACGAACGGAAGAACAGAAAGAAGGATACATCCTCAAACAGACACAACACACAACAGTAGCTGCAACACCTTTCTCCAACATCAACATGGCCAAAACAAAAGATCAAATAACAACATCAACAACAACAACCCCTGCCAGCCAAGGACCGTAGGAAGAACAATGAGATGGATCAGAGAGTGTGTGTGTTGGAGGATGTTCAACTGGCTGGAGTAGCGCTGTTGCTGCAGCCTCCACACACACACACACACACACACACACACACACACACACACACACACACACACACACACACACACAATGAACCCCCCCTCCCCCCTTAAACAAGCACGGTAAGAAGAACAATGAGATGGATCGGAGAGTGTGTGTTGGAGTTCTCCGTCTTCAGTTGCGTTCTGCAGCCTCCACCGTAATCATCGCCAGTGTGTGTGTGTGTGTGTGTGTGTGTGTGTGTGTGTGTGTGTGTGTGTGTGTGTGTGTGTGTGTGTGTGTTGGAGGAAGCAGCCAGAGAAAGGCTGGCTGAGCTGGCTGATCACCCGCAGAGGAGCCAGGCCTTGGCCGGCCGTCTGGCTGGATAGACGGGTCCAACACAACAGCCGTTACCGGGAGAAAAATGCCCCTTGCCCGAGCCAGGCAGGTCGGGGGCACGCGGCCAACCATGGACCCACCCCGGGGGCATTGTAGGGCCTCTGTAGCCAGCAGCGCCAACACGCCACGCATGCCAGCGTGCCAGCACTCGAACCCCCCCCAGGGCCCACAGACGAAAAGGCCGATTTGATGATCCGTTTCACTGGCCCAAAAGGTTTTAAGGCAGAGCCGAGCCCCTTTAGGTCGTTCTTGTGTGTGTGTGTGTGTGTGTGTGTGTGTGTGTGTGTGTGTGTGTGTGTGTGTGTGCAGTACGCCACCCAGGAGAGAGGGCAGGGGAGCGGACCAGCAACCCGACCCAGCCCAGGGCTGCTGGGTCTGTGGGCGCGGAGAGCAGCGGTTTTTAACAAGGCGTCTTTGGAGCCAGACCCGGGGCCCACACCTGCAACAACAGCAGCGGCCGTTCTCACTGCCACTGGACCACGTCCAGAACTCTGAAGAAAGCTATGATGGGGAGGGCCGTAATGGTCCCCCTTTTTTTCTCTCCCTCGCTTTTTTCCTCCCTTTCCCTCTCCCTCACTGCCTCTCTCCTTCCCTCTCTCTCTCCCTCCCTTCTTTCCTCCCTTTCCCTCTCCCTCTCTTTCTCTACATTTACATTCTTGGCATTAACAGACACCTTTATCCTAAGCGACTTAGAACAAACACATTTATCTAAGTAAGTGAATCGTGTATCCATTTGTCATCATAAGACAAATAAATCTATGCTATGACCAGGGGCCATTGGCAGTCATAATGCTAGAAGAAGGAAGAATTATTATTATCTTTTTTTTTATTTTTATGTTTTTAATTTATTCATAGTACAGGGGGATAGTGGGGAAGACAAGGTCTGTAGGAGGGACAGTTAAGATAAGAATATCTTTTTTATTTAAAAGAAACAAGATAAGAAACCACAGTGGAGTTTGGGGGCTGACCATTGCTTGCAAGTAAGGTCAGCCCCCTGTCTCTCCCTTCCTCCCTCCCTCTCCCTCCCTTCCCTCTCCCTCCTT
>NC_137690.1:52494481-52496981 GCF_963989245.1 Nansenia antarctica | reverse complement strand
GAGAGAGAGAGAGAGACCAAGGTACTGTAGAATGAAAGAGCAAGGTAGAGAGAGCAAAAAATAGAGAGAAAATGAGAGAGAAACAGAGAGAGAGAGAGAAAGAGGGAGAGGGGGGGAGAGAGACAGAGACAGATAGAGAGGGGATGGTGGAGGGCTCACGCCAGTGGAGAGAGTGATAAGAGACGATGAGAGTGATTGAAATAGGATTAGTGGAGACTGGCTAGAGAATCACACTGTTAAACCTGGGCTTCACAGGCCTGGCTCTGTCACATCAAACACCCTGGTACTGGGAGAGCTGCAGTCGGCACGGGCCTCACACACACACACACACACACACACACACACACACGCACACGTGCACACACACACAAACACACACACACGCGCACACACACACACACGCACACACACACACACACACACACGCACACACATACACAGACACACTTGCACTTGCACGTGCATGCACACACACTTGAACGTGCATGCACCCACACACACACACACACACACACACACACACACACACACACACATACTGCACACACACACACACACACGCTCATATTCCCTATTTGTTTCCAATATTCTCCAGATTTGGGCAGGAAGCCTGAATCTACTTTTCATCCCACCCTGATGTCTTTGTAGAGTATTTTTGGATCACAGACAGGATGCATTGATGAACCATCTTTAACATTTAATGAGAGGCGCCGTGATGAGTTGGCATTCAATAACTACGGTCTTGTGCTCCCAGCGGAGATAAACAAAGTTTTAATGAGAACTTTCCCCCAATGTGTGCCAAAATAAGCTTTTTTTATTGTTTCAGTTGTGGTATCACACACACTCGTGCACACGCTCACACACTAATCAGTTTGGCGTAAAGAGTACACATATTGTATCATCATGCATCTGTAATTTCACTGAGCTGCATATAAAAGAGATGTTGCTTGAATTTCCTACCCAATTACTGTCATGTCACAGCATACTCCTACCTACATAACGTACCTCTCATAAGTCATTGTTACAATATCATTTACGATCTTACATCATGCTTCGAGGTTATGTAATCAAAACACACCCTCCAAACCCACGTCGATCCTAATCTTCTCCAGCACTCGATATGACATCTCCCACTGTGATGATGAACCCATGTCCACGAAACCTCGATAGAAAAAAACACAATAGACTAGATTGGGAGGCATGAACTGAGTGTCGCCCTATTGTTCTCCTCTCTGCCTTATCAGCTGGTCGCCCCCCTCCCTCCCCCCTCCCCCCCTCCCTGTCCACCGTAACACATGCAGTAGATAGAAGCTTCCACACAGCATGTAGAGAAATGGCACAGTTATCCCCCGCTGGTGAAATATGGGACAGGACACCGCTCCTCACTTCCTCTCCTTCCTACACAATACTGTACGAGAGAGAGAGAGAGAGAGAGAGAGAGAGAGAGAGAGGGGGAGAGAGAGAGAGGGAGCGAGAGAGAGAGAGAGAGAGAGGGAGGGAGGGAGGGAGGGAGTGAGAGAGAGGGAGGGAGGGAGTGAGAGAGAGAGAGAGAGAGAGAGGGAGGGAGGGAGGGAGGGAGGGAGTGAGAGAGAGGGAGGGAGGGAGTGAGAGAGAGAGAGGGGGAGAGGGAGAGAGGGAGGGGGAGAGAGAGAGAGAGAGACGCTCTATTTCACTCTTATTTCCTACGGTACACACAGAGATGCTGCAGTCAGTTCCACTGGGCCTCTCCACACAGCATGGTCCTGAGGTGTCCTTTGTCCTCTCCTCTATTTCCTGTCATTTGAATTTGAGTCCAGTATATTTATGTTGTTATATGGTCATATTTGTACCTGATAAGTTCTCTGCCGCTGGGCTTAGTGGCGTCGCACACTAATGTGTTTACCGCATCATCGCAAGGCTCCTGGTTCGATTCTGGCCCTCAACATATTTTGCGTGTCATCCCTCCTCTCTCTCACCCATCCTTCCTGTCAATCTCTACTGTCTCTATCCCAATAAAACAATCACAATACAGTTCAATGTCCCCCAGTTAAAGGGGAGGGGGAGAAGGTTCAGGCAGTAAATACAACTTAGTTTAGTTAACATTTGTTTAAAAAAAAGAGAGAAATGTACAGTATGAGGATGTGGAAACATTTTGAATTTGGCCAATTCTGCGTGAAACCACGCCCGCTTCTGGTCTTCTATCTGAATGCAGATACATTTTGTTGGTTGAACAGATACAGATACAAATAATGATGTCTCTGTACACCTCGTGTACAGCAGAAGCTGAAGTGGCAGTAGAGGTCCAGTGGCATGAGCTCCCTTCTAGAGGTCTGAACACATCTGTCTTTGATGAAGGAGCGGACTATCCCTTTAACTCCCTCCCTGTTTCTTCCCCAAAGGCAGGGGTGGTTATCAAGAGAGCGTCCATGGCTTGCTGTATGTACTTATGGGATAGGCCAATGGGAGGTTGGAGAATGGTGGACAACTGCTGCAGTAGAACAACATCACTTCTAAGAGTTCC
>NC_137690.1:52481981-52489481 GCF_963989245.1 Nansenia antarctica | reverse complement strand
TTCAGAACCTGAAAAGTTGTTTCACAGCTGGAACCAGAAAATAGTGGTTCTCAGCCGGAACCAAAAACTAGAACCGTAATGTCGTCAGTGGGTGTGTCATATTACATATTATACAACAAAATTTCCCCATTGGGGACAATAAAGGTTTTCAATCAATCAATCAATATTCTAGGCTGTGAAGACTAGCATAGAAGGAAGGAGACAAAATGTAATCTAATCTAAATCTAATCATTAGTGTTTAAAAAAAATATCAAAAGTTTCATCATTCTCTCTATGTTCCTCACATGCTCAGCAAACACACACACGCACGTGCACACGCGCGACCACGAACTTCGTAAGCCATTTCTGTTCTAGTAACAGAGCAGCTGGCTAGTAAGAGAATGTGTTTAGAAAGTCTTTTGGGTTTTTTCATACAAAATAGTGTTTATTTCAGATACTGTAGTGGAAGATATGTGACATGCTTTGGTCCTCATATCGGGATCCGATGTTGATAATGATCAGACTTTTCTTTCGAAAAATGTGAATACATTTCCGTGTTGTTGAAAATCAGACACATCGCTAGTCAACTAACACAGCTTGTTTTGTGAGCCTGCTAACAATGTACAGTAGTGTTATAGTTAACTTGGTAGCAGTGGGGATTACTCACCAAATCCATTGCATTGCAGAATTTCGGCTTGACTAGCGAGTTTGTGTTGTGATTCTCAACAACGTTGAAACGTAGTTCCGTGTTTCAAAATAAAAGTCTGAACATTTTGATTGGTTGCCGATATGAGGACCAAAACATTAGAACGTGTCACATATTATCCTCATTTCCAGTGAAGTAGCCGCCATCTTGTTGTGACATTTATGCTTATCCCACCCCTTCATCACCCAACGTTGATGACGTTGTGGTTCCGCCTAAACTGGTATGAACGTGGGCTGGTTCGCCAGAAGACTCCAGAATGGGAACCGGAACCGGCACAGAGCCTTGCTGGTGTGAAAGCCCTATGAGAGCTCCTAGTAATCAGGGGTAGCCAACACAGTGCCCGTGGGCACCTGGTCGCCCGCAGGGACCGCGTGAGTCGCCCGCAGGGCATGTTCTAAAAGTAGCTAAAACATGGGTCTCCAACACGTTTGCTCGCGAGCTACCGGTAAATAAAGATGCAGCCTACTAAAAAGAACCCGACAACAAATAAATTCCCCCTGGAAACCTTTTCCAATTTCAATTTCACTTCATGATTTTACTTTAAGTAGATATACAATCTTTCTTATTCTGCTATAATTGGGCTTTATGGTAATACCATAATGATATATTTACAGTACATGGACAGCGGATTGAAGCATTGGAACAAACCACAAGACTGACAGATGAGCATTTAAATGACTCTATAAGTGAACCTAAGTGGATACACTCCAGCATACAGAACTGTTGTAGACTCCATGCAGTGACATTCATCTCACTAAGTGTAGGAATGAGGAATGATATTTTTTGAAAGAGACAAAAAGACAAAAGAAGAAAAAAATACAAATGTTTTCAGTCTGAAAAGACTAGAAAAGGTGAATGCACACTTACTATTACACGCTTGTGGACCATAACATTATAAGCTTTTGATATGTGAATGGAGGTGATATGTGAATGGTGATGTGATACATTGATATATGGATAAAGAATATACTGCCACTACTATAGTGAGCTTACACATTGACATTTGAAACATACATGCTAATTAAGAATTTCGAAGAATTTTCGAAAGATTGTTTTGATACGTTATGTGAATTAATGTGAGTAATAAGATATGAGTAGCTCTCGGCCACTTCCATTTTTTCAAAGTAGCTCTCAGATGTTATGCCTATCCTAGTTAGTATCAGAATCACTGTAATCAGCCCTATCATTACTGATGGTCCAGTAGTCATTTCATTACTCATTCTGTAGCCAATTCGCACTAGATGTACTGTATTTCCAGCCATTGAATGACAAAGCATCTGACAAATTACATCTCCCCTGAGCTGACTGGCTGCCTATATATGATCGACACCCTGCACACCTGCACCTGCACCTACACCTGCACCTGCGTAACTAATCAACCTCACCTCATCATTCATACTGACACACAGGCAGAGGCAGACAGAGTCCCAGCTAGTGAATGTACCAATGAAAACAACAAAAAGTTGTCTATCCTGCTCACCACCCACCCATTAGTGTTGAAATGGGCTGAACCCTTCCTAACTGTGAGGTCAGTTTTGATTGAGGGTAAAAGCTTCGGTGAGGAGCACAAGTGGACAATTTGCGCTTTTTAGGGAGTAGGTGTTGGCTCGGGCCTTTGACTTTGAGATGCTGCCTGTCAAAAAAAGCTGTCATCCAAAAATGCTTTCAGGTTGTTTTCTTTGGGTGATTTTGAAACGGTTACATAACGCTATTATGTTTAAACTGACATTTAGGAGAAGTCAGGGAAGGAGGAGGGCACGGGTTTAACAATGGAGGTGTCTCATTGTGGACGTCCGTTTGGGAGGACTAGTGTTAAAAGGCGGCTCGGGCCTTTCTGGAATAAAGCAGGGCGGAGGATTGACGGAATGGAGGCATTTTATGTTTCCTGTACGTGCCCGGATGGAGAGGAAATGACCTCAGGCCTTTAGAGGACCTGTTTCCTCCCGCTTGGCTGCGGCGATAAGGCAGAGATTGAGACTCACCAAGCCCTGTGGAGCCGGGCGGCCCAGAGCCGCCGTGGGGAATTGTGGGAGATTAGATCAGGAGATTGGCTCCTGTGGCTCCTGTGTGTCCTATGGGTTCTGTGGGTTCTGTGACTCCTGTGGGTCCTGCGTGTTTGATGGTCTGTTGTGGTTCCTCCACGACCTTTGACCCTTAGGTCTGCTACAATGCACAGGGGGTTTTAAGCACTTCAACACGGTTGGTTGTGGGTTCCACCCAGGTAGTGGGTTCGATTCCCGCCCTGACCATATATACTGAAAAATGTATGAACTCACTGCAATGTAAGTCGCTTTCGATAAAATGATCTTTAGACTATGTTTAATGCAAATATGTCTAATACAGCGCTGTATATTTAGCAAAAAAAGCAGTCAATGTAAAGAGTCTTGCTATGTAATCTTAAGAAATACATGTAAACGTTTGAGTATGTTTAATGCCATTGTTTCAGGTACAATATATTTTTGTCAGTGTAGAGAGGTTCCCTAATTGTCAGTGTTATGTATTACAGTATGTGAATGGTATTTACTCTGTAATGACACTGTGCTTGCAGCAGCACAGTTTAAAGTGGCAACAATTTTTGATCATGATCATTAACGATTCTGTATAAAAGCTTCATACTCTAGAGTATCATTTAGAACATGTAAGTGTGTGTCTGTGTGTGTGTGTGTGTGTGTGTGTGTCTGATTCTGTATAAAAGCTGTATACTCTAGAGTATCATTAGAACATGGAAGAGGCGTGACCTTTTAAAGTCCTAGCATCCAAACCACAGAAAGCCACTAATGGAGAAGTATATAGTGTTAGTTTCTTGACTTGAGATTTATAGCTACAGCAATGGCTGAGTGGAGTATTGTGTGATGCACAGCATAAAGAGATATTGATGAATGAGGTGATGCAATCCCAAAAAGCCTGGATCTGGTTTTCACTCTCTCTCTCTCTCTCTCTCTCTCTCTCTCTCTCTCTCTCTCTCTCTCTCTCTCTCTCTCTCTCTCTCTCTCTCTCTCTCTCTTTCTCTTTCTCTTTCTCTCTCTCTCTCTTCTCTCTCTCTCTCTCTCTCTCTCTCTCTCTCTCTCTCTCTCTCTCTCTCTCTCTCTTCTCTCTCTTCTCACTCTCTCCCTTGTGCGTGTGTGTGTGTGTATGTGATGCTCTCCAAAAAAGCCAGCATGTGGTTCTCTCTCTCCCTGTATGTGAATACGTGCATGTGTGTGTATGTGTGTTTGTGTGTGTGTGTTTGTGTGTGCGTCTGTTTTCCATGGAAAGTGGAGAGAGAGAGAGAATAGGGTGAGAGTGCTGTTTGCATCCATTATTGGTTTCTCATTAGAGGGCTGAGATATAAACATTTGTCTATGTTGTACACGATGCCGGCGCAATTAGGGATCCTCTCTGCACCACCCCTCTTGCCCTTTGAAAGTGAATTATGAGCAGATGAGAATCTCAACTGAAGTGCGGCCAGCAGACCTCTTCCAAAAAGCCTCTCTTCCCGAAAGTGTTTCCAGAACGAGAGGTGCAGTTAGAGATGAGATCCAGATAGAGAAAGGCAGAGGGAGAGAGAGAGAGAGGCAAAGAGGCTTTTCCTGCTTGCATATTTTATTAATGACCTTAATTAGCAATCACTATGGGAGAATTTCCAATTAATTGGGGCGCTATCCAGCGTGTAACCTCAATGGCACGGTGATTCATTCTTGTTTGCTGCAGAGCTCACAAAGCCCTCCTCCCCACCATCTCCATATCCGTAAGCCACGGCGCTGTCGCTGGCCGCTCCCCAAGTTGGCGTTCGGTTGGGCAGGCTGGTCGTAAATAGAATCCCGGCCAATGCCACATCGTTCCAACGCTGACCTTTAGTCCCTCCCCCTCCCAGCCTCCCCCCCCCTCTCTTCTTCCTGTGCTGCTCCTTGCCGGCACTGTGTGGTCGCCGTCGCTCCACCGCTTCCTGCCAGAGATGAGAGAGGAGAGAGAGTCCAGGCCCCCTCCGGGACCGCAGGCCCCCGCCGTGTCTGACATGGCAGCAGAGCCCTGAGGACTCTCTGACGTGTGTTCTGATGGCTGCCCTTTCCCTGGAGACGTCAGTCTCTGATGCAGAGTTCTGAGGCTATTATACATGCGTTCCAATATCAGCTCCAGCATATGCCACACAGATGGAAGCCATGTATTGGTCATGCATTCTAAGTGGGACGCTGGGGAGAGGATATTGAAGCTCAGCCAGGGCTCATGCCTGTTTGGGGTATCAGTTCTATCAGTCCCCCCCGCTCCCTCTCCTGTCGGCCCTGAGGACATCATCGGTGGAGGGTGAGGGAGGGTGTATCTCCCACCCACCATTCCTTGTCTTAGACCATCAACCACCGCTGGCTGGTACTGTACTGAACCCCAACCACAATGGAGGATGTGGCCTTCCTCTGACCTGCCCCTGCATCTTGTTGAGTAATGATCACACACTTGATTAGTTAAAGATGGAATAAATCAGCGCTGCATGAATAAGGGTAGGGGGGGTCTTGTTGGGGGTCGGGGGGGGGGGGGGGGGCGGGGGGGGGATGGGGGTGGGTTGGGGGTGAATGAATTACAGCTGCAGGAAAAAGAGCTGAGGGCGCGGGAGAAGAGGAAAGACGGGCTTTGTCCTTGTCATGATTTTTTATGTTTGTCTCTCTGTGCTGCTGGAGATTTATTTCTGGAAAAAGGCCTCTTGGTTTTCATTGATTTGTCTTTGTTCAAATATTTACTCTGTCTCTCCCTCATCTCAGAGCAATCTGCCACGGTGGCTGATGCGAATTCATACTGCAGCTTATTATAAACTGCGTCAACATCGGAGCCAGAACAGGAGGCTAAACAAAATGGCAACTGTATCCTATGTTTATGTTTATACCTCGACAACCACCAAGCTTCGCTTGATGAGTTACCTTCTTATTGTCACCTTTTACCGTCACTTAATCAGGAACTCTTCTAAAAGTGTGTCTATTGACACTCAGAACTTTCGCTTTTTATATGCCATTTAGCTGACACTCTCGTCCAAAACTACTTACGTTGCAGTGAATGCATACATTTTTCTAGGTTGTACAGTATGGTCCCAGCGAGAATCGAACCCACAACCTAAGCGTTGGTTGCACCATGCTCTACCAACTGCACCCCACTTCAACCAACCCCACTTGAATTGTCAAATGTCTGTTGACGATGTACTGTATGACCTAAATCCATCAGTTGAGTGCCGTGTGGCAGGCCTCAGAGACCGTTATGTAGCTGTCCACTCTCTAGCTCTTAGACAGCCAAGCAACAGCATACTGTACATACAAAAATGCAGTTGCTGTTTTTATAGTGGTTAATGCTGTTGATATGGCCAATGTGTGTGTGTGTGTGTGTATGTTGGTGTGTGTGCGTGTGTGTGTGTGTGCGTCTGCTGTGTGTTTGTGTGCGTCTGCGTGTGTGCGTGTGTGCGTCTGCTGTGTGTTTGTGTGCGTCTGTGTGTGTGCGTGTGTGCGTCTGCGTGTGTGCGTCTGCGTGTGTGCGTGTCTGCTGTGTGTTTGTGCCATGTCAAATCCGTATACATCTCTATTGTCTGCTGTGTTTTGCCGGAGGATCCATCTTAACAAGCTCTTGACACGTAATTAACACCCTTCAGGTCTCCTTCCTCTCTCAAGAGCTCTCAAGATGCACAACGCATGTCAGGGTTCCACTATTAAGCTAACAAGCCACATGTACTTCATACTGTGCTGCTGAGTGGCGAAGGCAATTAAACTGTACTTCAATAATGAATCGATAAGACTGGCACAACAAATTTCCTCTCATCCACGGAAAATTGTTTGAACGCTCTTGACCTATATGAACTCTCTTTTGCTCTCTCTCTCTCTCTCCCTCTCCATCTCTCTCTCTCTCTCTCTCTCTCTCTCTCTCTCTCTCTCTCTCTCTCTCTCTCAGTAACTGGATATTTACAGTTACTTCTTTACACAAGATAGTTAAGTCGTAATGAATCTACTGTATTTAGTCTAGAAATCACATCATCAGAGCACTAACTAGGTCTGCTGTCAGACGTACTGATCAGGTTTCAGAGTCAGGATGTCCTTACAGCGTTGTGTACAAGTGTGTAACATGTCCATAACGTGTGACCTCCCGTTTACCGTACAGAGAGAACTATTGTATCCCAGAGACCTAGTCATTCTAGATGTTTTCATTGAGATGGGCCCTCAACGTAAACCTGGACTCTGAGCTCAATAAAGCAGCCATATGGTGTTGCAACATATACTGTAAGTTACCCCCTGAGGATGGAGAGAAGGAAGGGAAGGATTAAAGGTAAATCCCAGATATGAACATGTATCTCAGTGTTTGAATAGTGAAGATGGTTACATCATTTGTACTGGCTCTGGTTGACTACAGACCTGGGAGGAAATAGTCTGAAGCATTAGCTTGAGTCTGCCTGTAACTCTTACATGATGGTAGTCTGTCTGCAGTACCAGAGTTTGCACTTTCGGGACTATGCAATTGCTTCACTTTGCCCAGCTAAGTTATTATTCTTAAATATTTGCAATGACTACTGAACAAGTTGAATCCTCTATTCACCTGTACTGATATGTACAGTAACATATATCATATATTCCATTTAGCTGACTTTTTTATCCAAAGCTACTTACATCGCAGTGAGTGCATACATTTGTCAGTATATATGGTCCCAGCGGGAATCGAACCCATAACCTTGGGTACAACATCTAAGCGTTGTTAGTGCAATGTTCTACCAACTGAACCACAGAGGACCACAATATGTGTATATCAGTGGAGGTAGAAATGGGAGGATGGATACCATCTCTCATTCAGATATCTACCCCCCCCAGCCCCCACTG
>NC_137690.1:52469481-52476981 GCF_963989245.1 Nansenia antarctica | reverse complement strand
ACCACATTTTAATTAACACCAGCGTGACCCGGCCGCTGATACATCCCTGGGAACACCGAGATCCCAACAACTCATACATCATCGCCACACACTCCTCATACATCATCACCACACACTTCTCCTTCTACTCATACATCATCACCACACACTCCTCCTTCTACTCATACATCATCACCACACACCTCTCCTTCTACTCATACATCATCACCACACACCTCTCCTTCTACTCATACATCATCACCACACACCTCTCCTTCTACTCATACATCATCACCACACACCTCTCCTTCTACTCATACATCATCACCACACACCTCTCCTTCTACTCATACATCATCACCACACACTCCTCCTTCTCCTGTCTCCACTGATGAACGTCCAGAGGGGGTTTTGACAGAAAGGGGAAAGAGAGAAAGAGAGAGAGAGAGAGAGAGGGAGTGAGAGAGAGAGAGAGAGACTGAGTGAGAGAGAGAGAGAGAGAGAAAAAGAGAGAGAGAGGGAGGGAGAGAGAGAGAGGGAGAGAGAGAGAGAGAGAGAGAGAGAGAGAGAAAGAGAGAGAGAGAAAGAAAGAAAGAAACTGTGGAAAAACGGCACTCCTACACTCGGCTGTCAGCCTTTGAAAGATTTGTTACTAGGGAGGGAATTAAGACGCCTTTGAAATGTCTCCCAACTAATGGGGCTGGTAGCGACGGCGATGATGGCCAACATCAGACATCAGGCTTTTCAAACATCCGGGTTTGAAGGGGTGGCCGTTCTGTGGGGATCCCGTGAGCAATTAACACATTTTTGTGCACAGAGGATGAAGAAAGCTGGATTTCCGAACAAAGAATAAGTGGGATGGGGAAGGTGTCGATCTGTAAACCAAGATTAATCTGGTCCCTTGCTCTTTTTTTTTACGCAGTGCTTCACCGATCGGCAGCAAATTAATCTGTTTGCTACGATACACACGTCTTTTCTTTTCCTTCTTTCGCTTTGCTAACGAAGCACACCGCCTGTTTGCCACAGGGGAGGCTGGTGGAGGTAGAAGTCGGAGGTCGTTTTCATTGGAACGCATAGATGTGTGAATGAGGGAATGGTGTCACACACCACGTGTGTTTCCATTCCATGCCGGTCCAATTAGCCGGTGCTCCACCAGCGGCCGGCCTCCCCTGCTGTGTGTGTGTGTGTGTGTGTGTGTGTGTGTGAGTCCTGTGTGTGTTGGTTCGGGTGGGTGGCTGTGTCGGTTGTTGCTAAACAGTGGGCGTACGTACAGTGCGTATGCTTCTGATTAACATGCATGGGCGTCCCCGTAGGGGAGTCAGCGTGGCTAATCACCAGGCCGTGTCTCACTCAGTCCAGATGAGAACTGGCAGCTTCTGGACTCATGTTGCTCACCTGTTTCTGTTGCAATTACCAAGCCCTGTCATTCTACCCCCTCAGAGGCGACCTGTATTAAATGTCTTTATTCTAATCTCTCTCTCTCTCGCTCTCTTTCTCTCTCTCTCCCTGCAGGTTATGGTTTTGTTGACTTTGACAGCCCGGCAGCAGCACAGAAGGCCGTGTCGTCTCTCAAGGCCACCGGGGTGCAGGCTCAAATGGCCAAGGTAAGGACTGTAAGCATCCCAACCTCGCTCTCCATGACAGTTAGCATTATTGTTAGCATTGTTGCTACATTGTCATTAATGTATAGTATGACTGTGTTACTGTATGATCCATCTGCGAGCACCCCCCCCACACACACACACACACTTCTGTGGGACGACTTTGCTCTATAAACATTTTATAGAGTCCCTTTATAGTGCCTTGGTTAGATGACTTGCTCGCAGTGCTATAGTATACAAGGTCTGTTCTCATTACTGAATATGGGCTGTGGTAGCATGCTCTGTGTGTTGTGTAGTGTGTGTGTGTGTGTGTGTTGTGTAGTGTGTGTGTGTGTGTGTGTGTGTGATTCAGTGTGACATGGTGGCAGGCCCCTGTGGCCTTGCAGTAGGCCAGGTCTGCTTTGTGTCTTCAGTCCTCTGTTACACACACACACACACACGCACACACACACACACACACACACGGACACGCACACACGCACACGCGCACACATTTCTACCCCAACTACTAAACCGTTTTTGACTAGACTGTGTGCCATTAATATTGTACCGCCTGCTGCATTAGAGACATGATTCTCAACGAATCAGAACACTCTCAAAACACTGTCCAATAAGAACACAGACATTTGGCTGTTTGTTTAGTTTTTTTACGTAACGCCTGACTGAACCTTCCTTTCCTTTTCCTAAGATTCATCTAAAAATAAAAAAAACTCTAGACTTGAACATTCATGGGGAGGATAGTGGTGGTGATGGAGGTGATAGCACCATTATTCTGATCAGATCTGGTGGGAGTCGCTCCGGGGTTGGAGATGATATCCGGCGAGGTGCTCAGGTGCGCCGTTTTTCAAATACACCATTTACCCGTTTCCCCTCTCCACCGCGAGTCCTTGCTCCAATATTTATAAGAGGCCCGGCCCGCAGCATACTGATGAGGGTCCCCGCTCTCTCCTCCTCTCTCCCCACTCCGTTTAAGACCTCTCTTTGTATTCCTAGCATTGCCTTCTTTTCTTCAGTCAACGTTCTGCGGAGCTGGCTTTTGTCCCTGTATGAAACGGCTGACCTTTTTAACAGTCTTGTGGCTGGTCTTTTTGTTTGTGTGTGTGTGTGTATGTGTATGCGTGTGGGTGTGTCTGTGTGTGTGTGTGTGTGTGTGTGTGTGTGTGTGTGTGTGTGTGTGTGTGCGAGCATACGTGCGTGTTAGAGCTTACTTCTGAATGTTCACTGTTCTCGACCACATCATGGACTAAGGGCATGTGTGCGTGTGTCTGTGTGTCTGTGTGTCTGTGTGTGTGTGTGTGTGTGTGTGTGTGTGTGTGTGTGTGTGTGTGTGTGTGTGCGTGCGTGCCCTGCTACAGCACTCTCCCTTTATCACGGGTCTGAGGGACGTTAAGGGCTGGTTTGATGGTTATTGACATAACCGTATCTCTATCTAGTCTGTCTATCCTCCATGTCGTATACCCTCTCTATTAACACACACACACACACACACACACACACATACAAGCATTCATTAACACAGCACGTATGTGACTGTGACTTTGAGACTGTTGTTTCCATGTGTGGAGGCCCCAGAGAGTGTGGGAAGGAGACCCAGGAGAGCTACGGGCAGGTGGAAATCACACAGACAACAACTGCCACCCTCAGTGACTGAACACACACACAGACACACACACACACACACACACACACACACACACTTGCTGGTTCCCCTCCCTCGGCACCACTCTGACACCTACGTATATATCTCCTCACAACAAAGTAATAAAGGCGACAGCGAATCAGAGCTAGTGGCTTTGAGCTCATTAAATTAAACCGTCAGAGTAATCAAGTTGCACCTTTTTTTTTTTTCTCCCGCAGCCGCGCCATTAAATGGCTTTTATTAAGGTTCCCTGTTTTAAACACAGCTGGGAGCGGGGACCAGAAAGAAGAGAGGAGAGAGGAGAGGAGAGGAGACGGGAGGGAAGGAAAATAGGTCCTTATTTCTCTCTCCTCCGCCTACCTCCTGTCTCCATCTGTCTCCCTGCTCAATTGGAGATATGGAGGGAACATGAAACATTGTCTTCCTTTCATGTCCTCCTCCTCCTCCTCCTCCTCCTCCGCCTGGGGAGGGTGACAGTCTGAAGGTGGAGACGAGCCATAATTAAGGGACCTAACGGACACTTCCCCATGCCTACCTCCCTGTTACTCCCTACCTTAGAAGGAGCTGCGGGAGAGAGTACCAACGGTGTGTGTGTGTGTGTGTGTGTGTTTCTGTGCATGTGCGTGTACGTGTGCGTGTGTGTATGTGTGTGTGTGTGTGTGTGTGTGTGTGTGTGTGTGTGTGGTGTGTGTGTACGTGTGCGCCTGTGTGTGCATGTGCATGTGCGTGTGTGTATGTGCGTGCGTGTGTGTATGTGCGTGTCTGTGTGTTTGTGCGTGTCTGTGTGTGTGTGTGTGTGTGTGTGTGTGTGTGTGTGTAATCATGTGGGGGTAACTCCCACTCTCACACCTATCTGAGGACTTCATCCTCAGTGTCATTGTGCCTGGATAGCTTTCCTCCCTGTGAAAACTGACACCAGAGAAGACAGCATGATAACAAGTAAATGCTTCGTCTCCCACCGCAGATGCAAACCTGTCAGACACACACAGACACACACACACACACACACACACACACACACACAAACACAAACCTGTCAAGAGAGCGCCTCTCCTCTCTCTCCCCGCAGCCTGCCATTTCCCCCTTGAGCCAATCAAACTGAATTATGGGGTGAGCGCCCTGCGCTGCGCTGGCCGCGTCTGAGAAGCAATTCCACCTGACAGCTGGCTGCTTGCAGACAACACAGTCTTTATGGAGATGATATCTAACTTTGTTTTAGTCTTTCTGATAGTATAGGCATGAAAACCAAGCTTTTTTGATGTTATTTCTCTCTCTCTCTCTCTCGTTGTGTGCTACCTGAACCTGCCATGATACAGGTGTGCAGTAGGTGGTATGGTATCATTGTTGTATCTCCAAATCATATTATGCATTTGATATACTTGATGTAACCTCTGGCCTTAAATATACCACATTGAATACAGTGTTTATTCCCTGAGAGCAACAGTTTTTTTTTAAAAACCTGTGTAAAAGCCTCTAGTACAGGGACAGGAACGAAGGCAGGGGGTTTGTGTGTGTGTGTGTGTGTGTGTGTGTGTGTGTGTGTGTGTGTGTGTGTGTGTGTGTGTGTGTGTGTGTGTGTGTGTGTGTGTGTGTGCATGTGCGTGTGTGTGTGTGTGTGTGTGTGCGTGTGTGTGTGTGAGTGTTTGTGTGTCAGGTAATGCTTAAACATAGATAACTGATATTGAAGGAGGCCATCTTTCTCTCTCTCTACTCTCTCTCTCTCTCTCTCTCTCTCTCTTTCTCTGGGGAAATCCCTCTCAATATTACATTTATATTCATATACTGTATAGGAAGGCATAGGAAGCCCCTAGGCAGGTATCTGTAGTCTGTCAGCAGTATTATTATTATGACCATTAAGGGTGACTCTTTTGACACATTGATACAGTGTCAGAAGACCTCCCAGTTTACAGTTAAATGTTAAATAGACGATGACCTCTCGGCTTAAATCGAATGTATAGCTGACAATGCCCTTGCTGTGAGTGGCTGGGAATCGCTAGCCCTGCAGGAACACACACACACACACACACACACACACACACACACACGCACACACATACACACGCACACACATACACACGCTCACACACACCCGCAGGCAGTGGTTAAGTTTAGCCCTTCTAGTAGAGAGAATGTATGCCAAAGGAAGGATAATTGGGCATACTTGGAGGTACAGGTGCTTACTCAGCATTGCAGACGTCTATTCATTCGGAGTATCCCACCTTGGCTATTATGCCATTCCAACCCTACCATTGAAAGCAGTGCTTTTCATCAACCATAATGGTCTCAGAAGAAGTGCGGTAATCAGCACGGTCTCTCATCTTCATTTTCCCATTGAAACGGGTGTCATAGAGGCCCCTGATGTTACTTCCCTCTGTATGTTTGTGTGTGTTCTCGCGCGCGATCCATCAATATGGAAGCTGCTCACATCGCCACGTATCGTGTACTTCCACACGCAGTTATATTATTGCTTTGATCTGTGGTAAAGTATCACCCAGGTCCTCTTCCAGCTTTGCCTGTCTGTTCCCATAGTGACAGTGTGACAGGATCACACAGCTCATATAGTACACAGCCCTCCTCCGCTTCCCCTTCATGTTAGCATGTCTCTCACTCTCACTCTAACCAGTCTGTCGGAGGGTAAAGCCATGTACCGATGCATCATATCACCTCTACTAATGCAGCAGCTTGTCTTGCAGCCTCCCTGGAGTGTTGCCCTCTTAGAAAGAACAATGGGCTCCATGTTGAACCCTGGGGAGTCCCTTTCGGAAACCCTCGGTACACGGAACAGCCGAAGAAGAACTCTTTTGTGTTCTAGGTAGAACAGTTTTTTTTGTGTTTTTTTTTTTTTTTTAAGAGTGTAACTTTTGAAGGGCAAAGCCAGCAAGAGCCAGGGAGAGAAAGAGAGAGAGAGAGAGAGAGAGAGAGAGAGAGAGAGAGAGAGAGAAAGACGGAGAGAGAGACGGAGAGAGAGACGGACCATCTGACGAGCTCCCGCTTCGCAGCTCCACCATTGGCTCTCACTGTCTCAGTCTTCTAATTACGCTTCAATCATCCGGAGGAGCGCCACGTGAGGTAAATTATTTCTCCCAAGCAGCCGGGAGACGTGCAGAGAGAGAGAGAGAGAGAGAGATGGAGATAGAGAAAGGGAGGGATAGAGGGAGAGAGAGAGAGGGAGAGATGGAGGGAGAGAGACAGAGAGAGAGAAAGAGAGGGATAGAGGGAGGGAGAGAGATGAAGGGGGACAGAGAGAGAGAGAGAAAGAGAGGGATAGAGGGAGAGATGGTGGGAGAGAGAGAGGGATAGAGGGAGAGAGAGAGATAGAGGGAGCAAGATGGAGGAGAGAGGCCTGCCTGCCAGCAGTAGTGTCACCTCACACAGCCGTGGCAGCAGGAGACAGGCCAGCACTAATGAACAAAGTTACAAACCTATCAGACGGAGGAGGGGAGGGAGAGGGGGAGGGAGGGAGGGAGAGAGAGAGAGAGAGAGAGAGAGAGAGAGAGAGAGAGAGAGAGAGAGAGAGAGAGAGAGAGTAACAATCCGTCCATATTTTCTCTCAGGGGGTGGGAGCATTAGCGTAACATTTTAATGGACCTACATTATCATCACACTGGGATTAGCACCGTCATACTGTATTGATACTGACTGACTGTGTTTATACCTCTGTATCTACTACTCACAGCACTTTATACATAATACATCATTATTATTGTTGTGTTTATAACTCTGTATCTACTACTCACTACTACTACTGTGTGTTTATTCCTCTGTATCTACTACTCACAGCACTTTATACATGACTGACTGTGTGTGTGTGTAAATCTGTATCTACTACTCACAGCACTTTATACATGTAATACATTAGTAGTAGTAGTAGTAGTAGTAGTAGTAGTAGTAGTAGTAGTAGTAGTAGTAGTAGTAGTAGTAGTAGTAGTAGTAGTAGTAGTAGTAGTAGTAGTAGCAGTAGTTATTGTTATTGTTATTGTTATTAATTGTATTAGTGTACTATTATTATTATTATTACTATTATTCTTATTATTCTTATTAGTAGTAGTAGTAGTAGTAGTAGTAGTAGTAGTAGTAGTAGTAGTAGTATTAGTATTAGTAGTAGTATTATTATTATTATTATTATTATTATTATTATTATTATTATTATTATTATTATTATGTTTCTAGTATTATGCTTCTTCAACTCATTGTAATTAGAGGTCAAGCAGGGAAGTTGGAATGCACTCCACACTGACAGCGGTTTGAAATAATATCTCAATTAATAGGTTATATTATGGT
>NC_137690.1:52459481-52464481 GCF_963989245.1 Nansenia antarctica | reverse complement strand
TCCCGTGTTAGTGAGTTGTGTGTGCTGTCTTCAGCGTCTGTGTGTTTACATCGATACACGTCTGTGTTGTGGCTGTGTTGACGTTGTTACTGTATGTTTGGTGCAGAGCTGCTCTGTCTGACTGGAAACAGATGGCGTCTCTTTGGGAGCCTGACAACTAAAGAGGTAATGGAGAAAACAGTAGACAGACAAGACTAGAGAGACAACCAGAGACTACATTATCATCACATATGAGACCTGTAGGCATTGGTAGCATCCTCTCTCTCTCTTTCCTTCTCTCTCTCTCTCTCTCTCTCTCTCTCTCTCTCTCTCTCTCTCTCTCCCTTTTTTTTCTCACACAGAGGCCTCTTACATAATCCACAGCAATATCTCAAATTGATTACGAAGTGAGTAGTCAAACAGTGTCAAGTTTGTATGTTCCATGCTGTGAAACATGATTCTAAACCTTGATATATGTCAGGCCGTTTTGCTTTTTATTCTAGCCCTCATGCCCTGTTCCTCCCCTCCCCCCAGTCCTGACAGTGATGTTTTCATCCGCTTTTGGAATAATATACATTTCCTTAACATAACACTCCAACAGGATATCCTAAGCCCCTTGGCATGGCTCCTGTAAGTCGTCGGGTGAACAAGTCAAGAGATTTAGGATGGTGCCGTACGTATAGCCGTGGCCTAGATGGCCTGTCAGAGTAACTTAAAACACCATTTTCTGGGGGTGTTTGATAATATATTCCAGCCCTTCGGAAATATATTCCTAGACAAAAACTGGTTGCAAAAAGCTGTTTTTTTACATTTCAAGTTACGTCAAAACGTATTGATGTAGAGAACAACACGGCCTGCCTAGCGAGCTAGGTGTTGGCGGGCCCTCACGTGCATATTCTCTAGGAGTGTGAGAGAGGAGGATTGAAAGAGCAGATTGCTCACTCAAGCCAGCCTCTCTCTCCCTGAGACAGCATGCAACAGACGTGCAGGTTGAGAGCTGTTGCCAGGTTGAATAACGATCACTCCCTCTCCACCTTTTGAGCCAGATTGAGTGAGCGTTCAGGGAACGCACGCACACACACACACTCACACACATGCACACACACACACACATACGCACACACACGCACACACACACACACACACACACACACACACACACATATACACACACGCACGCACGCACACGCACACATCCACGCACGCACGCACACACACAGCTTACCAAGATCATCTCATTTAGGATGAACACCCGTTCGCTACAGCACATCACATTATTCCCCATCTGGCCTCTGCTGGCTCTGAAAGCGCTGATGGTCACCACGACGACCAGAACGGATTCCTCACAAGTTGTGCCTGTAACAACATGGAGGGGACACATGGAGTCACAAAGCAACCCAAAGCCACCACAGAGTTGCCATAAGGATAGACAGGCCTTTGTTAAACTGGGAGATTTGTTGCCTCTGAATCTGAACGCCTTTCTTTTCCTGATAAGGCGGTTCATCAATCTCCATGGAAACGGTCACACCCGCCTCAGTAGCTGACAACAGAGAGAGAGAAGAGAGAGAGAGAGTAAGAGAGAGGGAGAGAGGTGGGGGGAGATAAAGTGAGAGGAGGAAGAAAAAGACAGGAGAGAGAGAGTGGAGAGAGAGAGAGAAGAGAGAGAGAGCAAGGAGAAAGAGGAGGAGAGAGATAGAAGGGGTGCGAGAAAGGGAGAGAGAGAGAAGATGGTGGGGTCTGAAGAACGAGAGGAAGTAGAAATGTGCCTCTAATCGAATGATTGGCCAATCACGTCATAACGTGAGTAATTCAAGACCTACATCGACGGGTCTAATCTCATTGGCTGTGCATTAAGGGCTTCTATTGTTTATGTGTGTGTGTGTGTGTGTGTGTGTGTTTGGGGGGGTAGATGGGGGGCTTAGTGAGCATGCTCAGTGGGGGGTCTCATTGGAGAGAGTCCTTTGATGGGAGTTGAGAGATATTCATTTTCGATTGAGAGAGTGTGTGTTTGTGTTTGTGTGTGTGTGTGTGTGTGTGTGTGTGTGTGTGTGCGTGCGCGTGCGTGCATGCATGAGTGTGTGTGTGTATCTCTACACATCTCTGTGTGTATCTTCTCTTTTGGCATGTCTCTGAGAATGACAGTTAGTAGGAGGGTTGCTTCTGGCCGTGTGACCATCTGCTCCAGCCTCTCATTGGCCAATGACAACATTTCTCATGTGTCCAATTACAGAAGAGGATTATGATCGGTTTGTTTCCTGCCTGGTGGCACCAGGCCATTTGTGTCTCTCTGCAGTGATAGGCCCGGGAGGCCCGGGAGGTTTTATCTTGTGTAATGTGCTTAGTACACTATGACCAAACATTTTTACTGCTTTGTAATGTCATTTAACGCACACTGAATCTACAGTTACCGTTGAGATGGTGTATAACACTGTATACTGTTACTGTTAAGATGGTGTGTGATGAAACTCATTTCCACACTATTTCACATCCCGTCCAACCCCAAACCCTTACAATGGTCAAGGACCTTTGTATCCCCCATGTTTTGTGACATCATCAGTTGTAAACAGTGTTTTTCAATAAACATTAACTACAAAACTAACAATAAACATTAACTGCAAAACTAACAATAAACATTAACTACAAAACTAACAATAAACAGAAACTACATCAGCTATGTTGAAGCAGTGACACAAGTCAGGGTTTGACATCTGGTAGAACCACGACATGTTTCCATGGTGACATGACCAGTGTAGTGGATATGAATGAGTGTAGAGGCCGGGGGGTGTGTGTGTGTTTGTGTGGCGGGGGGGGGGGGGGGGGTCCTACCAGAGACCTGAGCCATCTCCAGCCTTATCCCAGCCGTTCTGCCGTTGGACACTCCTCCGTCCCCTGCTAATCAGGGTCAGTTACACTAGAACGCGCCCTCCCGTGGAGAAAAAAAGCGAAAGTGTCTCCATGCACATTAGCATGTGGAGGGTTACTGGGCCAGTGACCCCGTGCTCGCCCGCCCGCCCGCCTGCCCACTCCGCGGTCCGCATTATAGAAACAGCTGCCAGGGAAACAGCATGAGAGATAGAGAGAGAGGGGGGAGGTGGGGGAGGGGGGGTGGGGGTAGAAAAAGAGAGGGAAGGTAATCACTTTTTGGAAAAACACTGCCTCTCCAAACAGCCAAGAGCCAAGAGCTAGTTTGTGTTGTGGCTTTTCTCTTGGAGCCTGTTGCTTTGGCTCGATATCTCTAATAGTCCACCCCCCACGAGCACACACACACACACACACACACACACACACACACACACACACACACACACACACACGCACACACACACACACACACACACACACACACACACACACACACACACACACATGTGTCTCAATTATGAGGGGGTCTTAGTGAAGAACCGGGCCTCCAGGGTCGTGTTCAGGTTAAAACAATGGGCCCAGCAGATGGATGGAGGGGAAGGGAGTTGGGGTTGTCAGATGCAGGGCATAATGTTCAGGGCTGGTGACAGGCTGAGGGCTTGTGAGAGCAGAGGCCTGTCAGGCTAAAGTGTTATGGTACCCCCTGGTCCATGTTGCTGCGGTGGAATCAACTCATTCTTATGATGGGAAACGGATTTCTTCCAACCTAAATCACCTCTTATTTACCTAATCCTACCACCACCCCCCCGCCCCCCCCCAATTTCCATATCTATATCCATCTGAAATATGAACCAGACCCCCTCTGTAGCGACGTTAAACTCTCCATAACCTACAACTTGACTAGAGCCCATGTCAGACACACGCACGCACGCACACACACACACACACATACACACACACACACACACAGACGCACACACAGACGCACACACACACACACACACACACACACACACACACACACACACACATCTGCATGTGGAACCCTAGGCTTCTGCAGGTTGAGCTGTTGGGAAATGCACCTCGGTCCACCACAGCAGGGCTGGAAGGAGACAGCATTCTCCGACATCCGCGACATCCGTCCACTGCTCGTCACACACCCCCATCTTCAGACAGGCTGCCAGCTGGGCACTGAAACTCTGATCACAATACCTCCATCGCATAAACACCCTCCTGTGGCCCTATGAATAATCCTAGACCCTCCTTTGGTTTCACACTGTATTTGTTTTAGCTGAACGCATGAATACAAACATGATTCTAGAAACAAAAAAACAATGAAAGAAGCTTTTCCTGGGTGTCTGTTTGAATGAATAGCAATGAATGACTCACTCATATCACCTGTGTCAATAAAGCTTCATCATCTCCATGGAGACGGATCTGAGTCAGGCCAGGTGAGACTGGTATAGGGAACAGTAGCTACAGACGGAGGGAGGGATGGACAGAGAGAGGTAGGGAGAGAGGTGGAGAGATGTACAGAGAGAGGTAAGGGGTGGGTAGAGAGAGAGGCAGAGATGGACAGAGAGAGGTAGAGAGATGGACAGAAAGAGGTAGAGAGGGGGAGAGAGAGAGGTAGAGAGGGGTGTGTAGAGAGGGAGAAAGAAAGTTAGAGAGAGGGGGAGAGAGCGGTGGAGAGGGAGAGAGAGATAGATGGAGAGAGGGGATGAGTGAAATGCTCCGTTGCCTACCGACCACCCCGCTCCCTCCCCTTTCCCATCCCCTCCTCCTCTCATCTTCTCCATTTCCCCTATTTTCCTCTCCTCCATTCTCCCTGCCCGCTCTTCAAAGGTATGTTTAATACATAAGGACTAACGTAATCACTATCACAGCTGCTCCCCTCTCTCTCTCTCCATCCCTCCGTCCGTCTGTCCTTCCGTCCATCCGTCTGTCTGGCTCTGAGCTGGATGTTCCTCACCTCCCTTCCTCTGCTACAGACAAACCATTATTTTTTCTTTCTTTCATAAAATATTGGGATAGAGACGGAAGAGATGGACAGGAAGGAGGGGTGAGAGAGAGGGTACACACAGGATATGTTTAGGGTCGAAACGAGTAGAGTGACGTAGGAATAAGAGGATTTAATTTGCGTGCAGTCCTCAGCAGCG
>NC_137690.1:52441981-52451981 GCF_963989245.1 Nansenia antarctica | reverse complement strand
CAGACTAAGTGTTAGCAATAATTTTACATCGAGGTGAGTATGCGGCTCAAAAAACATGTTTTTTTGTTTTGTTTTTTCAAACGCCGTGGTATCGGATCGGTACTCGGTATCGGCAAGTACTGCACGGTCAGGTATCGGTATCGGTATCGGGATCAAAAAATGGTATCGGAACAACACTAATTATGAATATTTAAATCTATGTTGTTTACATACATAGTGTATGTGTGTAAAAATGGGTGGATTTTGTTGAAATTAGGCTATAGACAGCACTCCAAGCAGAAAGATCATCACTACAGTATTTGCCATTTACCGCGCGCGGAGCTGTTAAGAACTTCTGAAAGCTGTCGGGAATAATATTAATAATTATAATAATTATAATAATAGCTGAGATTTATATAGCGCCTTTCAAGAGACCCAAGGAGGCTTTACATATTGACAGAAAGACAGTCAGACAGACTCAACACAGAACACAGAAACTGACACCAACTAACTAACTAGGGGCCAAAGGCTTTGGTGAACAGGTAGGTTTTGAGGGCTGATTTGAAGGTGTCCAGGGTAGGGGCATTGCAGATCACTGTGGGGAAAGAGTTCCAGAGGGTGGGGGCTGCCACACTGAAGGCTCTGTCCCCAAAGGTTTGCAGGCTCATGCGGGGGGTGGAGAGCAGACCCTGTGTCTAAGGACCGCAGGTTCCGGGATGGGGTATATTGGCGGAGAAGGTCAGATAGGTACTGGGGGGTACCGGCATGGAGGGATTTGTCGGTGAGGAGGAGGATGAAAAACAGAGTCAGAGAGTGACGGTCGGAGTCTGGCAATGTTTTTGAGGTGGAAGAAGGCGGATTTCTATTTGATGTGTGGATGGTCTGTCTCTCATGTCATGGTCTATCTGGTCTCTCTTGGACTCATTGGGCTCAGCGCCGCTCCAAAATGGAGGTGTGTGAAGGAATCAAATCCTGAACGTGTTAGGGAAACTGTGACAACACGACAAAGAGAAATTACGCCCGCAAGACAGGGACGTCCACGGTTGGGCCAACACCCCTGCCCCATTGCCCTGCCACACACAAAGTGCCCTCCTGGATGGCCACATCGTAGCACAGCTGTGAGGAGTCCAACCATGAACTATGTACATAGGAAACCAGAAAAGCAGGTTTTACATTGTGTAGAGTAAGGTGGAGTAGAGAGCAGAGTAGAACAGAATAGACTGCTTAGTTGTCGTCTTTGCGCAGATTCTCCTGTAGGTTACAGTTCACAGGCAGCTATTCACAAACATCTGAAAGCTGTCGGGAATCATGTCACGGTCTGTCTGGTCTCTCTTGATAGACTCATACGCTCCAAAATGGAGGGGCGTGTGAAGGAATCAAATTCGGAACGTGTTATGGAAACTGTGACGCCCGCAAAACAGGGACGTGCACGGTTGCGGGGGGAGGGGGGGGGCAAAGGGGCCAAAACCCCCTGCCCCTTAGCCATGCCACACACAGAGTGCCCTCCTGGACGGCCACGTCCCAGCACAGCTGTGATCAAAGTTAAACTGTGCCCTAAGGGGTATCAGTTCCAATGCGGTTTCATTTCATTTCATCAGCGGTGATGATTATTCGGGCTTGGTTGCGCACTCACTTTCTGCGCAGAGATACTTGTGTGATACTGTGAATCAGTCGTTAGGAAACGCCGCAGAGGGTTAGGGCTCAAAAGGCAATCTGCACAGGCAATTCACTCTTCCTGATTGATTCCCCCCCCCCTCAGTGTTTTCATTGTCCGTTGTCATTTTTTGATGAGAAACATTTCGTCCTTAACGTCTCCGTGATCTCGGTATTTGCCAACATGGCCGCTACACCACAGAATACACGTGTCTGTCAGATCTATCTATCTATCTATCTATCTATCTGTCTATCTGTCTGTCTGTCTGTCTGTCCGTCCGTCCGTCTGTCTGTCTGTCTGTCTCTATCTCTGTGTGGAGACAACCACCCTCCACCAGTCTGCCCATAAAACAGCTTGAAAAAAAAACTGAAAAAGGTGTGTGAGTCTGTCACTCTGTCCCTGATGTATTCTTTGTTAATGAGTCCCTTGAGAGTCCCACCTTGCACATGCAGATGCACGCACACACACACTCATGCACGCTTTGCGCACACACACACACACACACACACACACACACACACAAAGACACACACACATCAGACCAGAAATCTCTTCAAAGCACGTCAGCGGATACCTGCAGTGATAGCATGAGACATTAGCGTAGCACGATAACTGCTAATGGGATGCTCTTGACTTTTTACATAGCCCGGGGAGACTGCTGTTGTCTAGACTTTGTCTAGAGTATACTCAGCAGTCAATGGAGATGCACCTTCCTCTGTGTATACTTATCTCTCTCCTTCTGCTATTCTTTAGTATTCTCTCAAGCGTGAAAAGCCGTTTTGACAGTTTTTCATGTCCCATTCAATGTCACAGCTCCTGATCTAGATGGCTGTACAGGTGAATGAATCGCCTCATCATAGCTACATAGATTTGTTTCGTCAGAAATACTACCTCACCTCATTACAGTGACATGACTGCAGCCTACACAGCTGTAGATAAGAGCTTAGTTATGGAAATGTCAAGTCCTTTGAACAAAAAAAAAACAGCCTCACTATTGAAGTGTGGGTGGATCATAGACAGTCGTGTGGATGTCTAAGCGCATGTGCTTTGATTTGATTTGATGTAACTTGTTTGAGGATAAAAACAGCAAAGATGTGAGAAGGGTGGAGACTACTCCACAGATCAACGCTAGGGTAGAAGGTGGTACTTACACGTGGGATTTCTTTTTTGCAACACGTGCAAAACTTGCTTGTGTGTTATAATGGTGCTGGTTAAACACCATATCAATCAATATGACACCTCACTCTGGAGCACCGTAATTCAGGGGAGGCTGGTGGAGGTGTAAATCGGAGACGGCGGGCTCATTGTAATACATGGAACAGAATGAGACTGCCATCACGTACCACGGGTGTTTCATAACATTTCATTCCGTTCCACTTACGTTACAATGAGCCCGTTGTCTGATTCCTACCTCCACCAGCCTCCCCCCTGCATCTCAGATGCTCTGAAAGCACGGTCATGAATAACATCCAACATATGGTGGAGCTTCAGCTGCTCAACCCTCGACCGGAGTAGCGGGTAGTGGTCTAGGGTGGTTCTCAGTGGTAGCTGCCCCTCAGTCCTCCCTCATGCCCCGAGGAGGATTCAGCAGAGCGGGGGCCGGAGGGCCTGGGCATCCCCATGGTTACTGGCAGCTGTCTGATCCACAGGGTGGCGCTGGCCGTGCCATGCCCAAGAAGGCCCTCCGCTCCGGACCGGCCCGAGAAGCCCAGCAGGTCCCGTCAGTCACAGAGACCTCCGAGTCCAACATCAAACACACACTCCACACCACGCCGGACCAGACCCACCCGCTTAGCCCTCTGGAAGTCAGACCCGAGCTCAAAGACAGTACAGGATATGTTCAAAGTCAAATGCCAGCGCTTTCCTCCTGTATTGGAGGCCAGGAAACAGGGATAAAAGACGCGGTGGTACAGGACACAGGGATGCCCGTCTTAATTTGTCCACGGGAAGAGATTGATAAATAGTTCCATCTCGTAAGAGTATTGTGAAGTATTGTGTTTTGAAAAGGCAATTTCCTCAGAGAAGCTATTCTTTTGCCCCTTTGTTGGAGAGAAAGAAAGAGGGCAGGGGGAGGGGGGTAGAGAGAGAGAGAGAGAGAGAGAGAGAGAGAGAGAGAGAGAGAGAGAGAGAGAGAGAGAGAGAGAGAGAGAGAGAGAGAGAGAGAGAGAGAGATAGAGAGAGAGAGAGAGAGAGAGAGAGAGAGAGAGAGAGAGAGAGAGAGAGAGAGAGAGAGAGAGAGAGAGAGAGAGAGAGAGAGAGAGAGCGGTAAAGCACCACTAATGGTCGAAAGAAAAGCTTTTTGTGTCATCCATCACGTCATCCATCTCCTGGTAAATGATACATCTGTCTTTCTGTCTCTCAGTATCTCAGTGACCTTGTTTCGTGTGTGTGCGAGAGCTAGGGACCGTCATATACGCCGTTGTCATTGACGGGAGGCCAAGGGGAGAGCGCCGGTCTCGTTTTCCGACCTGCTCCGCTCATCGGGAAGGCACCACGGCACCCCCGCATCTCATTATTATCTCGCTCCGGTCAGGCCCGACCTTGAATCCACACCGCCGAAACAGCCTCGTTAAGAGAAGTGCTCAGCGCAGCGCATGCTGTTTTTTCTTTCTTTTTTTCCCCCCCATTTATTTATTTATAAATTTTTAATAAACATTTTCTCAAAGAATTAAAGTTTGGGGGAGCAAGAGACTGAAGAGAGGGAGAGAGAGAGAGGGGAAGATGAATATAGATGAAGCGAGCCTGGGAGAAAAAAATAAAAACCGCTAGTGGAATTTAATGAGTTTTCCTGTCAGCTGGGGAGTCCGCCCACTCTCTCGCCCGCTCGTGCCGCGCTAATTGCGCTCTGTAACGAACGAGTGAGGGAGCTGTCGGGAGGGAGACAAAAGGAGCTGAGCAGTCCAGTCCAGAGAGCACGAGGGGAAACAAAAGAGCCGTGTAGGCAAACACATTTCAATTTGAGTTTTTGATCTGTACGGAGTCCCGTACGGACACAGGGTGGGGGGGGTCCGTACGGACACGGGGTGGGGGGGAAGTCCCGTACGGACACGGGGTGGGGGGGGGGGGTCCCAGACGGACACGGGGTGTGGGGGGGGGGTCCCAGACGGACACGGGGTGTGTGTGGGGGGGGGGTCCCGTACGGACACGGGGTGTGGGGGGGGGGGGTCCCAGACGGACACGGGGTGTGTGGGGGGGGGGGTCCCGTACGGACACGGGGTGGGGGGGGGGTCGTTTGTTTCTGACACACAATTCTCAACAGTAATGGAGGCCCAGGTTTAATATCCACACTTGTTAGTATGTAGGGTTAATACATTGTTTTATTCTGTGGGTGGTGCTAGTGTGGACATTGGAGCACAAGAAGAGAGAATATTATTGACATGGAGTAGTCACTAAGACAGACCAGAAACAAGATATGGGGAGTCTGTGCTCGAGAAGAGTTATGTTGTGTAAGACGGTGGTGGGAGGGGATAATTAAGTCAACCTTTTGATGACTCCCTGCTGTCACAGCTCTTGAGCTGGGTAAACAACCCCACAGACAGACACCTGAGCATTCTCCACCTCCCAGCGGATGCCACGGTGCCCCCTGCTGGTGAGGAGGACAGCTGAGATGCCACCCTGTGGCTTTCTGTAAATGTAAATGAGCGCCACCCTGTGTGTGTCTGTTTGTTTGTGTGTGTGTCTGTGTGTGTATCTGTGTGTGTGTGTGTGTGTGTTTGTACCTGCGTTTGCGTGAGTGTGTGTGTATGTGCGTTTGCGTGAGTGTGTGTGTACGTGCGTTTGCGTGAGAGTGTGTGTGTATGTGCGTTAGTGTATATGTGAGTGTGTGTGAGTGTGAGTGTGAGTGTGAGTGTGTGTGTGTGTGTGTGTGTGTGTGTGTGTGTGTGTGTGTACCTTCATTAGGTCCCCGGTGCCTGCAGGGAACCCACGTGTGCCCCACGCCTCAGCGACTACAGCACGTAAACAGAAGACAATCAGGCCGACCTTCAAGTGTGACTTTGAGCAGAATAAAACCCTCTCTCTTTCCAACTTTGAGGGAAATAATGCTTCCAGCAGGGTTTAAATGAAACTTGCCCTCTTACGGGGAGAGTCTAACCTTTAATATTCAGCCCTCCTCTTGGTATATGTGTATGCAGGTTTTCATCACCGAGGACTTTATTAGGAATACTATGCCAATACTGGGCGGGGCATCCCTTTGCCCTCAAAACAGCCTGTATTCAAAACATTCCCCACACCATTATACCACCTGAATGAATGAGAAGGTATACAGGTGTTAAATATCGTGTTCAGTGAGTGTATTACTCCCTGGTAGTCCTTTAGCCATGTTCTGAAATGCATATGTTGCATATTGCACTCTTCAGCACAAGTATACTCAATGATCTGTGCTCTCATGACAGATGTCTCCTGACAGATGGGGCCGATTTAAATCTGCATGAATTAAATTAATTCCTCCATTTAGCTCATGGATTGTGTGTTTAACCAAATTGAAATTCATGACTTTACCTGACTTGCTCCCAGAACATAATGTGTGACACGTTCTAGTCTTTTGGTCCGCATATCGGCAACCTATCAAAACGTTTAGACTTTTCTTTTGAAACACGGAACTATGTTTCAACGTTGTTGAGAATCACAACACAAGCTCGCTAGTCAAGCCAAAATACTGCAACGCAATGGATTCGGTGAGTAATCCCCACTGCTACCTAGTTAACTATAACACGACTTTACATTGTTAGCCGGCTCACAAAACAAGCTGTGTTAGTTGACTCGCGATGTGTCATTGAACGCGGAAATGTGTGTATGTATATACATTTTTCGAAGGAAAAGTCTGATCACTACATCAGATCCCGATATGAGGACCAAAGCATTAGTTATTTTTTCTGAGTGGGGCAGTCCCACTCATATTTTTTATTTTATTGACAGATACAGTAGAGATTTAGACAGGAAGGATGGGAGAGAGAGGAGGGATGACAGGCCGGAATCGAACCGGGGACCTGCGGTTACATGGTCAACGCTTAACCCGCTACGCCACCTAAGCGCCCCCTAGGACCAAAGCATTAGAATGTGTCACATATTGCCTACATACTGTACGTCAACATTCAATGTATGTGTTAGGGCTTTCACGCCGGCAGTTCCGAACGCTCGTTCGCCAGTATGAACGCTCGTTCGCCAGACAGCGCAAACGTTCGGAGGTTTCCGAACGCGAACGCGAACCGGCGTTCGGAACTGCCGGTGTGAAAGCCCTATGTGTGTACTTAAAAATATATATACTGTATATACCAGGACAATAGCATTACGTGACCCCACATACACACACATGCGGACACACGGACGCATGATCCACAAACACTACCACCACCACCCCATCCCTGCTGTCTCCTGCTTTCCTCTTCCAGCTATTCCAAAAAGTTATAGCGCGAAAAAGCCCCGTAGCCCTGTCTGCATTCCTTTCCAATTAAACCGCCATCATCTGATTCCAATTACTCTAATTATAGCAGCAGGAGGTGTGGTGGAGAGAGAGAGGAGAGGGAGATGGATAGAGAAAGAGACACAGAGAGAGAGAGAGGGGAGAAGGGGAGAAGGGGAGAGGGATAGAGAGAGAGAGAGAGAGAGAGAGGGGGGGGGAGAGGGATAGATAGAGAGGATAGAGACAGAGACAGAGAGGGATAGAGAGAGAGGTATAGAGGTAGATAGAGAGAGAGAGTGAGAGAGAGGGGAGAAGGGGAGAGGGATAGAGAGAGAGGAGAGGGATAGAGACAGACAGAGAGGGATAGAGAGAGACAGGGATAGATAGAGATAGAGAGAGAGAGAGAGAGAGAGAGAGAGAGAGAGAGAGAGGGAGGGAGAGAGAGAGAGCAGTGTGGTGTGGTATGGCACAGCATAGGCAGACAGCAGGAGCACTAATGCAGCAGTCACATGAGGCCACAGCACTGGCAACACCAACAACAACAACAACTATAGCTGAGAGAAGCCATGCCCAGGGGTCTAAGCTATGGCATAATTTCACGCCACATATTTCACAGAGCACCAAGAGAATACTTGGAAAAACCATGACCATGATGTGTTTCGAGTGAACAAGTCACATTCGTGCAATGTCGTTTTGAAAAGTCAAGACGCATTCCATTGTGCTGTAGTTGTTGTGGAATACTTCCAACTTAATCTTCTCCAAAGCTTGGCAGATCCGCATTCAATTTGGTAGATATGATCAATGGGAAAAAGGTCTTTCCGTGTACAATGTTAAATTGGATTAGCGAAGACAACATAGCATACACCCCTGGCATGGCTGCTACAAGCCAAAGACTCAGAATAGCGCCACCATGCCATAGTCTAATGGGGATTGAAGGGTCTAGTCACTTTGGTCAATATTGCATGTATTGCATGCAGGACATGTCAACTGGCATGCGCCTAGTGTGCTACGAGACTTACGCGCCATAGGAAGCAATAGTGTTTGCAGCAGTGTGAAACGTGTTACATGAGTCTCTGCACTAAACTACTTTATTTCACTTTTTCAAGTGAGTCTTTACGATTCCCTTGAATACTCTCTCCCTGAACCTGGACCTCAGCTTAAGATTTCAGAGTTCACTTCGAGGGTGTGTCTTCTTCACTCTCTCTCTCTCTCTCTCTCTTTCTTTCTCTCTCTCTCTCTCTCTTTCTTTCTCTCTCTCTCTCTCTCTCTGTACTCCCTCTCTCTCTCTCTCTCTCTCTCTCTCTCTCTCTCTCTCTCTCGCCCTCTCTCCCTCTCTCTTTCTCTGTCCTCTGGAGAGGACCATCTCTGCCAGGACCAATGACATCTGTCTAGACGCTTTAATGCTGCTGGCCCCTGAACCAAGAGAGGTCTGTCATGCATTTCCCTCCCTCTCAGAGGAAGCCACTGAGACAAGGGGAGACATGACACACACACACACACGCGTGCACGCACACACACACACACACACACACACACACATGCGCCCGCACACACGCGCACACATACACACACACACACACACACATGCGCCCGCACACACACACACACACACACACACACACACACACACACACACACACACATGCGTGCACACACACACACAGACACACGCCGCCATGTTTTCCCTATGTGCAGACACAGTGGAACAGGAGGTCTGGGTGGTTAGTTCTCCCACTGCTCAGTGTCCCTTGTCGCCATGACAAACACATGACCTCCTACTGCTCCGCTCCTCTCTCAGGCCATTTGCATGGTCATGTGACTGTAACCAGCACCCGGCCCTTCAGTAGAGGCTGTCTGCTCCGAACCATGCTGCTGTTGCTGCAGCCATAACAGCTGGTGAAACCCGGGAACAAGTCTGCAACCAATCAAAATGTTCAGACTTTTAAATATCGTAAATATTTTAATACATTTCCACGTTGTTGAAAATCAATGACACACTTGCTAGTCAAGCCAAATATATTGCGATGCACTGGATTCGGTGAGTAATCCCCACTACTACCTAGTTAGTGTAGAGTAGTGGGGATTACTCACCGAATCCGTTGCATTGCAGTGTTTTGGCTTGACTAGCGAGTGTGTCATTGATTTTCAACAGCGTTGAAATTTATTTACATTTTTCAGAATAAAAGTCTGAACATTTGGTCGGTTGCCGAGTTGATACCGCTTTCACCAGCTGCCGTCACATGAGGATGCTGTGCCACTCTGCCAATTTAGAAGTGTTCGGAACATTCTAGTATGAATAACACTGTATGGGCCCTATTATGCACTTCATAAGTCTTAAGCAATAAGACGAGGCGGTAGATCTAAACTTAAGACGTGGAGGTGTGGTCAAGGCCACTTTGCTATTATGCGTGCGGTAGTGGGCGCCTAAAACCCGGCGCTAAGCAAAGAAATTAGTCATGGGTGTGTTTTGGGCGTCTTCTCAATCAACCCAATCAGCGTGCCAGGTGCCATTCCCTTTAAGAACAGGCTGCGTTGAGTCATTAGCGCTATGCTATTATGGAAGTCCTAAGAAGGAGGTCAGCGCGCTTCTCTGCAGAAGAAAGTAACAAGCTCGTGCATGAGGTCAAGGCTCGTCAGTTCGCAATCTTTGGAACGGCGCGAAATCCTCCCCGAACCGAGGTGGTGAAACAGGCGTGGGAAGAAGTAGCAGCGGCCGTGTTTGCCTCCTCCGGCAGCCAAACGAAGAAAAGGTTCTCGGATTTGAGGAGGAAAGGCGTCATGCACGAGCCATTTAATTTATGTTAATAAATCATTTGTTGCCCCGCGGTGGTGTAGCGGTCTAAGCACTGGCCACTAGTGCATGCTGCCCACCGGGGCCGGGGTTCGTATCCCGGCTCGCCAGACCCGGATATGGCCAGGGCACACACGGGGAACGGCATATTGGGCGGCCGCTCCCGAGGGGGGTA
>NC_137690.1:52424481-52431981 GCF_963989245.1 Nansenia antarctica | reverse complement strand
GGGCCATTGGCAGTCATAATGCTAGAATGTTTTTTATTTTTTATTTATTTACGGTAGACAAACTTTACAGGGGGGTAGTGGGGATGAAGAGGGCTTTAGGAGGGACAGTTAAGATGGCCTGAAGAGATGTGTCTTCAATACACGGCGGAAGATAGGCAGTGAATCTGCAGTCCTGACAGAAGTGGGAAGCTCGTTCATTGTTCGCCAGGACTTATTAGCCACGCTAATGTGTGCTGTGTCTGGGCGTTAGCTGCTACATGTTAGCCTAGCGCCGGACCACTGACTCCTCTGAGACTAGAGTGGGTTTCTCCACTTAGACACTGATCTCAGGTCAGTGTTGAGTTTCAGCCCTGTGGCAGACAGGTGAGGGTATGGGCAGGGTACACTGGTCCTAGACCTGTGCCATGTCACCTGTGGGTGACTGCTGTGCGGCCCAGAGCAGCGTGAAGCAGGGCAGAGGAGAGAGGCTGCTCTTCAGAGGAGAGGAGACTAAACGATGGCTGTACTCGTGTGTGGTCAAGGCTAAAGGCTGTGATGAGATGTGATGGATGGGAGTCGGTGTGTGATCTGTTCTGGCTGGCTGACTGGCTGACTGGCTGGCTGGCTGTGTGTGTGTGTGTGTGTGTGTGTGTGTGTGTGTGTGTGTGTGTGTGTGTGTGTGTGTGTGTGTGTGTGTGTGTGTGTGTGTGTGGCCAGGCTGTGGTGTTGGTCGAGATCACCTGGCCCTTTGCCACTTCTGGCTCAGTGCACACCAGCTGTGCAGCTAGCTAGTTACAGTCCCCAGGCACTACAGAGAACACACACACACACACACACCCTTCCACCCACGCGTACACACACACACACGCATGTCTGTCATTTTGAAAAACCTGAACTCCTGAACTATGTCCCTGTGACAGGAGCGGTAATAACAACAATAACAACAGGACACTGTGTTTGTCAGGAGCCTTTCAAGGCACTGAAGGTCGCCTCACTTAAAAACAAGTAGGACACAGTCCAGATAAAACACCTTGTTGACAGATTACAGCCAGACAGGACAGGTGACAGGGGGCAAGGTGGGAGGAGGAGGACAGCAAAAACAAGGGCACAAAAGAGGACAAATCTGACAAGTAGGACTCTCTCTCTCTCTCCCCCCTCTCCCTCTCTCCCTCTCTCTCTCTCTCTCCCTCTCTCTCTCTCTCTCTCTCTCTCTCTCTCTCTCTCTCTCTCTACAGCAACAGGAGCAGGACCCCACCAACCTGTACATCTCCAACCTGCCCGTGTCCATGGATGAGCAGGAGCTGGAGAGCATGCTGAAGCCCTTCGGACACGTCATCTCCACACGGATACTGAGAGACGCCAACGGGGTCAGCAGAGGGGTCGGCTTCGCCAGGTACAGGAAGCACACACACACGCGCACACACACACACACACACACACACACACACACACACACATATGCACAGACACACACTCAGTGGCAGTGGGTGTGAGAGGTAGTATTGAGTAAAGTGGTTTAGGTAGTCCTTAGACATGGGTTATGCTTGGGGATGATTCTACAGTCTACAGTGGGCCTGTTTATGAGCCTGATCGCCTGGGGGAAATAGCTGTTGGTTAGCTTCTGAGTTTTGGCCATGAGGCTCCGGAAGAGGCTTTGTCTTTTGGACGGCATCGGTTCAGACAGACTGTGGTTGGTGTGGCTGGGATCTTTGATGATCCTCTGGGCTTTGCTGACACACCGTTTGTTGTATATATCCTGGATGGAGGGAAGCTCACATCTGTAGCTACCTCTGTAACGCTCTGCGGTTGAGGACAGTGCAGTTGCCGTGCCAGGCAGTGATGCAACCAGTCAGAATGCTCTTGGTTGTGCCTCTGTAGAAGGCCTGCAGGATCTTGGATACCAAACTTCTTCAGCCGCCTGAGGTGAAAGTGGCGCTGCTGTGCCTTTTTCACCACCTGTTTGGTATGCTCGTCCCAGGTGAGGTTGTGTGTGTTTTAACTGTCCCACCTGAGACATTTACTTACCCTCTACCCCCCTGTACAGTTTCTCCAGTGTCATAATAAAAAAATTAGTAGCATAATAAAAGAAGAAGAAATAAATCTTCCCTCTTCTAGCACAACGATTACCAATGCCCCCAGGCCCAAGCATAGATTACTTTGTCCCTGCTATTACTGGTGGATAGATGATTTACTTACTTAGACGAATGTATTTGTTGTGATTTGGATAAAGGCGTCTGCTAAATGGCAAAAATGTCAATATAAAATGTGTATGTGCGTGCACGTGTATATGTATCTGTTGCTTTGAAGTATAGTGTGAAAGGCAGACAGAGAGCGAGAGAGAGAAACAGAGAAACACAGCAGGTATGGGCCTGTCAAGCAACACTGTTCTTTGTCTTTTTTTCATGTAAAACTTCAGTTTACCCTTTTTATCCCTTCAAAGTCATTCACATCCTCCCCATCCACAGCATCTCTCTCTCTCTCTCTCTCTCTCTCTCTCTCTCTCTCTCTTGCTCTCTCTCTCTCTCGCTCCCCTCCCTCTCTCCATCGCTCTCCCCTCTCTATTGCTCCCTCGCTTTCCCTCTCTCTCCCTCTCTCTCTATCCCTCCCTCTCTCTCCCCTTCTCTCTCTCTCTCTCTCTCTCTCTCTCTCTCTCTCTCTCTCTCTCTCTCTCTCTCTCTCTCCCTCTCTCTCCGCTGGCGTCTGTTTGCCCAGGGGGAGGTGGTGGTTGATGAGAACAACAGCACCATCTTGCAGGGATGTTTTCATAATCAGACGGTGCTGCAGTCCCTCCCATTCCCTTCTCTATTACTGCAGGTTGCAGCACCTTCAGGTAGAACCCAGCCGAGACAGACAGTCCCATACCAGGTTAGAGCTAAAGCTACAGCTAGGCTAACCTCCTATAGACCCACACCAGAGCACAACTAAAGCTACGGCTAGGCTAGGCTAACCTCCTACACGTTTCAAGTTCAATAATAATAATAATTATTATTATTAATTATTAAGTTCAAGTTACATCCCATTATGCAAGTATAAGAGAGTGAAATGCTTAGGCTTCAGTTCCACGACATTGCAGCGACAAGAGAAATAAATGGAAGTAGTTATAAAAAACAAAACAAATAAGGCAAGAGAAAGTGACAATAGTTAGAGACAAATAAGACAAGAACCACAACAGAGCACAGCTAAAGCTACGGCTAGCCTAGCCTCCTGCACACCCACACCAGAATATAGCTATGGCTACTCTATAAATATAACATATACCATTTAGCTGATGCTTTTATCCAAAGAGAATTACAGTGCAATGAGTGCATACATTTTTCGGTATATATGGCCCCTGTGGGAATCGAATCTACAACCTAAGCGTTGTTAGCAACATGCTCTACCAACTGAGCCACAGAGGACCTAGGATAGCACAACAGGCCAGCGTAGACAGACAGACCAGAACACTACGGCTAACCTATCCCTGCCACAGGCCACCTGTTCATATGGGCCTCAGCGGGGAAGCAGACATGATGAAGAAAGACAGAAGGGGAGGGGAGGGAGGGAGGGAGACAGAAATAGAGAGAGAGAGATCCAGAGGGATAGAAAGACAAGGAGAGATTAAAGGACAAAGTAAATAAGAGTTGGGGAAGGAGAAATAGGGATGAGTGAGAGAAACAGAGAGAGAGAGGACAGAGAGAGAGAGAGAGAGACAAAGAAACACAGAGAGAGGTAGAGAGCGAGAGAGATATACCCATAGTGAGCGAGAGAGAAACAGAGACAACGATGCAAAGACAGTGAGAGAGAGAGAGAGAGGTATTTGAAATGGAGCCCCCCCCCCCAGAAGGTATTTGAAATGGAGCCCCCGCAGAAGATGAAATGGAGACCCCCCAAGAGGAGGCAGATGTTGAGGGAGTAGAGATGCAGAGAGTGATTAGGGATATTAAACTCAGCCAAGTGTCTCTGCACCCCTGTATGACTGCCTGTCTCTCTCTCTCTCTCTCTCTCTCTCTCTCTCTCTCTCTCTCTCTCTCTCTCTCTCTCTCTCTCTCTCTCTGTCTCTCTCTCTCTCTCCCTCTCCCTCTCCCTCTCCCTCTGTATATATATATGTGTGTGTGTGTGTGTGTGTGTGTGTGTGTGTGTGTGTGTGTGTGTGTGTGTGTGTATGTGTATGTTCAAGGCCACTCACTGTGTAAATGGCTCAGTTGACTTACGCTGGCACAATGAGAGACACAGGGACCTGACCCATTTACTGCATTGTAGTACAGACCCCATAGCCAGAGAGAGAGAGGGGGAGGGAGGGGGGAGTGGGGGGGGGGAGGGAGAGTGGAGAGTGGAGAGAAAGAGATAGAGAGAAGGGGGGGTAAAGTGTGTGTGTGTGTGTGTGTGTGTGTGTGTGTGTGTGTGTGTGTGTGTGTGTGTGTGAGGGAGGGGTGAGAGGGAGAGAGCTCACAGACCCATTGCTAGTATTTAGCAGGTCAGAGGTCTGTGGTCTGTGGCAGAGTTTGATCTCTCTGCTTTAAAGGAGGAGATGACTCACACACTCTATCTCACACACACACACACAGGCCACATCATGGTCTCTAATATCTTAAGAGTCCTCTCTGTCTCCGTCTCCCCTATTAGCTCAGGAGAGTGTGTGTATCACAACACAAAGTAATGACAACACACACTATTACTATATTATATTGTATAGTTGACTCATTGATTGTTGATGACTGTTGTGGTTGAGCTCCTCGGAGCCAGACCCCAGAGCATTATACCATGTCAATTACGGTATGAGATGTACATGACAAATAACTGATTTCATTTGATTTGCTTTGACACAAACTCATTTTTGATTACTGTCGCTCCTCATACAGTGACTCAGCCCTACGTTTTATGTTCACACTCACGCCAAGACAAACAATAACTCTTCATAATGGGCATGAAACAACAACTGAAATTGCATATGAAATAAAATATGACAATATCATGCAGTATATAATACCCATGACTCTGATATTGTTCTATTGAATTCACCAGGGGGGTATTCCATCAACGTCGCTAAAGGAAATTCCAGGCTTGTTTTTGATGTCTCGCTATACTCCAAATAAACCTGGATTTTCTTTTTATCTGTCTCGCGAAACGTATAAGAAATAAGCCTGGATTTTCCTTTAGCGACGTTGAGGGAATCCCCCCCCTGGTCTGTTGTGCGGTGTACCGAGTGGTATTCATCTATATATGATATCATATTCCTCTACATCCTCTCCTCTCCTGACAGGATGGAGTCCACTGAGAAGTGTGAAGTGGTCATACAACATTTCAACGGAAAATACCTGAAGACCCCTCCAGGTGTCCCAGGTGAGTGTTCCCTCCTTCCTCTCCTCTCCGTGCCTCTCACTTCCTCCCTTTCCCCCAAATCACCCCACCTCCCCCCACCCCCTCTCCCTCCAACCTCCCTCCCTCCAACCTCCCTCCCTCCCTCACACGGTTCAAGAGGCCGACTGGAGGTAGAAAGAAATCGGAGGCCAGGCCTCATTGTAATGCAATATGGCCGCCCTGTGATGGATTGTGCATAATGGTACATCTGACACCTCCAGTGAGCGGTCTAGCTGTGTGTTATAGCTCTTGATGTATCCCTGTTGGGATGAAAAAGAAAGTCCTTCTGCTGCCGATGCAACACAGCCAGTTCTGAGGCCGGGCCCAGAGAAACCTCTTGATATTCATGCTCAGGCTTCGACGACGGCCGACAATCTACTTAAGAGCTGCTCTCTCCTCCTCTCTGCTCCCCTCTCCTCCTCTCTGCCCCCCTCTCCTCCTCTCTGCTCCCCTCTCCTCCTCTCTGCTCCCCTCTCCCCCTCTCTGCTCCCCTCTCCTCCTCTCTCTCCCCTCTCCTCTGCTCTGCAGTCGGCCTCACGACACGGGACACGGAGATGGAGAGAGAGAGAGTGAGGTAGAGAAGGGGGGAGAGGTAGCGAGAAGGGGGGGGAGGAGGAGGTGGTATGTAAAGAGAGAGAGAGAGAGAGAGAGAGAGAGAGAGAGAGAGAGAGAGAGAGGTTGAGCCACAGAGAGAGAGGCTGAGCGAGAGAGAGACAGAAAAAAAAAAAGTACGCGGGAGAATTGAGATTGGGCTACCTCAGCAGTTTGTGCGAGGGAGCTCCAGGACCCCTTTTGGTCTGAATAAACCATGGGGGCAGGCGGAGCTGTGATGCTGGGGACAGGTGCTCCAGACGGCTGCATGGCCTCCATGGTTCCATTAACACTGTTAAACTGTTAAACAGTCCCTCAAAACCCATCTTTTAAAAAAAATCTCTACCTATAATTAATTATAAGTTTATAGTTTAATGTTATTATTATTATTATTATTATTTATTTATGTATTTATTAATGTTTTACTGACTGTGCCTGCCATTTGTTTTATAAATAATAATAGTAATAATAATAATAATAGTTTTATTGCCATGCAATCAACTTGTCAGTCAATTGTTGGAATTTGGTATTTTATGCTCTAGGTAAGGGGTTGGCCATAGACGGCGATCCTGGAGCAATTAGGGGTTCAGTGCCCACGGCCAGCTGGGGTTCGAATCGCTAAGCTGCCAACCTTGCAATCATTAGACGCCGGCTCTACCTGCTGAGCCATAGCTATTCTTGTTCTCTCCATGGAACGTAGTGTGTTTAAGTTCAGAGAGAAGCGCATTACAAACTAAATGCATTACCGGAGTCTCCAAGGTAAATGCATACTCTGTTCTCCAAGGTAAATGGATACAAGATACACGGATACGCTGTTTGTGTAGCAGCGGTGGTTGGTGAACTACGTTTGAGCACGATGAGGAACCTTCCCTGAGACCTGAGGACTTGTGTTAGCTCAGCAGGCTAACCAGAAGACCTAGGTTCAAACCCCGCCGGTCACACAAAGGCTGCCCTATAGAACAGGCTACATTGTCAGCTATACAGCAGCCACACAGGCCGTGGCCAACCATTTACGTACTGTAAAATGGTGTCCTCACTGCGCCACTGCACCTACGAACCTATTAAAGGCATAGGGGCGGTTATATGGGGTTGGGCCGTAATTGAAAACCTTTATAGTGCTAATATCACACTGACCTTCCCCTTTAAGTATCCCTCCCAGCCGCTCAGATCTATTATGGTTAATAGATTGTAAGGGCGGTGCCAACTATCTACATTAACATCCCTGGTCTGTGAGACGTCTTCACCAGGCTTCATTGGCACAGGAAACATTATACTTCTGATGGACTCATTGTTACTACTAACTATACATAGTATATAATATATGATATCAAGTGTATCATAGTATAGCTGTCATAGCTGAGTATCACAATACTATCTTCCACAATACTGTATTGATTAGGCTCCAGCATTCATAGTTTTTATATTGTTATCGTTTTCACGGAGCGATACTGAATGTTCCCTGAGCTATATCAATAATGTATTGTCAGTAAATATATGTATGGTACCGTGACCCATGTGAGGGCCTATACTCAATACTCAAACTACTGAGTAGTTTTACCTGGTTAGATATGGCTCCAGGGTGAAAGTCTATAA
>NC_137690.1:52416981-52419481 GCF_963989245.1 Nansenia antarctica | reverse complement strand
TTAATGTTCAGCGCATTTCTGTGACATGTTATAGATACCAGATATAATCAACACTGATACAGTTAACTTTACATATAAGTCATTTAGCCGATGCTTTTATCCAGAGTGACTTACGATGAGTACATTTGTCTAAGTGAATCAACTATACATCATCAGTCATTGTCAGTAAAACCTTGGATAAGAACAAGTGTGATCGGTGGTCACGGTGCTCAGGAAAGGAAGAAAACAAGGCCTTGATGTCACATGTAGTCCGGAGGCCTATCTGCTGCTAAAGCCTGATGGTCAGTGAGATGAGATGAGATGAGATGAGATGAGATGAGATGAGATGAGGATTTTAGCAGTCACTCTCTCTCTCTCTCTCTCTCTCTCTCTCTCTCTCTCTCTCTCTCTCTCTCTCTCTCTCTCTCTCTCTCTCTCTCTCTCTCTCTCTCTCTCTCTCTCTCTCTCCCACGTCTGATCCAGAGACAGCGACATGATCGATAGCAGCGATGAAGGACCACAGCTGTTTAGGTATTCTGTGCAATGCGGCAAGGGTTCTGGGCCCGATATCACCGCTCTGAACACGCACGCACGCACACACACACACACACCACACACACACACCACCACACACACACACACACACACACACACACACACACACACACACACACATACACTTACTTTAACACACACACACACGTACATTGTTTCTGAAAACAATACCCTTGTTTTTCAGTGGCTTTGTGTCTGTCTCTCTATCAATCTATCTACCCACTCATCACAAAAAAGTAAAGTTTTTTCAAATGTGTCTAAACCAGAGGGAGGTATCTACAGGCAGCCCAACAGATTGTGTGTGACTGTGTGAGCCAGAACACAGAAGTCAAAGTCAAAGAAGACTAAATGCAAAACATGAGCAGGAGATACACGACTCATTGTCTGATCGTTGGCAGGTGAACAATGTCGTGCACCCCTGTTCTCGTGTGTGAGAGATGTCGCCAAGGACCTGGATTAGAAACAGTCATATCCTATTGTGGATCTTTGCTCTTTTCACCGCAGTGCATAGTGAGCAATCATATCAGGACAGCTTGCTGTTCTTTTTTTTTCTTTTTTTCATCAACAGTGAGGGGGTGGTTCCAGATTGATCTTCTGAAAGGAAAATGTGAGGATTTGCCAAATGACTTTGGAATACAATGGGTCCAGCATCCACATGAATGACAATCCCAGATTCAGAGCAGTTTGGATATGAATCTGTTGTAATATCACAGCTTGTCCTTTCTCTTCCTTTGTCCATCTTCTCTCTCTCTCTCTTTCTCTCTCCCTCTCTCTCTCTCTCTCTCTCTCTCTCTCTCTCTCTCTCTCTCTCTCTCTCTCTCTCTCTCTCTCTCTCTTCCTCTCTCTCCCTCTCTCGCTTGCCGGTTCCTTTGTTGTAAGCACAGGCCTATTGTCTGCTGGCCAACATGGATGGAGCGCCCCAGTTGAAACTCAGTTCAAATGGTCCAATACTCGCTTGATAAATAATGAAAACCACATCAGGAAGTGGCGGTCGTTATGGGAGACGAAAGCAAACGGAAACATGCAAAATGCATGAGGCTTCCTGCTCCCTGTTTCTCACAGTCCTCCGCCAAACATCTCTCACTCTCCTTTGGTCTGTTTTCACTATTTCCCTGCAAACCGCAGTATCTCTCCCCTTTCCCGTGTGTCTCTGTGTCTTCTCTGTCTCGCTCGCTCTCCATCCATCCCTCCCTCTCTCTCCCTCTCTCTTCTCTCTCCCTCTCTGATGTATCTAGTGTAGCATGCTTACGGGTGGCTTGACATCTAAAGCCCTACTCCTCGACACGATTGTGCCGAGGCAACAGCAGAGCATTCCCACGTACATCCCTTCCCATCCCTCCTCACATATGAATGCCATTACGTTGGGAAAAGCCCCGGCCAGATTCCCACTTGTCCCTGATTTACTGTCCTGGTCCGTGAGGGGATTCTGATGACACCCAAGCCGCCGAAGGCTCCACCCCGTGCCAGGCAGGGTTCACTGGGATACCCCTGGCAGGCTTCGCCTCCGCACAGCTCCCAGCGCCGTGGGCCGGGCCAACAGACAAGTCCCGGCGACCCCAGACACGTTGGCGGAACTACAAATCCCATCATTCTTAGTAGGACAATAGGACTCCGGTCGACAGGTAGGTAGGTAGGTAGGTAGGTAGGCGGTGCCCAGGTAGCGAGACAGCACCGTGGAATTAAACGTCCCTCGCTGAATTAAGGTGAATCCGAAATGACTTGGTAAGTCGTGGAAAGCCCTTCTGAACCTGTCAGTCATCCGGGGGTAATCCGTGTTAATTTCCTCCTCCCCACCCTTCTTCCCCAGGCTAATAACACGCCTGTCTGTCTGTCCTAGAGGAGTGTCTCATCCCTGCCGCCCCCGACCCCCCCCTCTCCCCCCGCCCCCAGATTGAATGTGCAGGCTTGTGTGGTGGAGAAGGCCAGAGATGTAACTTTCTTTTCTCCCTGCCTTGAAAAAGCCACT
>NC_137690.1:52409481-52411981 GCF_963989245.1 Nansenia antarctica | reverse complement strand
ATAATTATACCATTTAGCTGACAAAAAGCGACTTACATTGCAGTGAGTGCATACATTTTTCAGTATGGTCACAGTAGGACTCGAACCCACAATCTAAGCATTGTTAGCGTCATGCTCTGAGTGGAGAACCACTACCCTGTACAGTTTCTCTACTATAAATAATAATAATAATGAAAAAGACTGCCAATGGCCCCTGGTCCTAGCATATATTTTTTTTCATATGATGACTGATGAATAGATGATTCACTTACTGAAACAAATGTATTTGTTGTAAGTCACTTTGGTTAAAGGCGTCTATTAAATGTCACAATGTTAAGTGTTGTCTCCTCTAAAAGACGAAGTCTGATTTTACGCCACTCTCAGTTGTCCCAAAGAGCATACCGTATCAAAGATATAATATGAAAGATGTATGATACCAAGCAAGCTGCAGAAACACATTACTGAAAAAGATTATAGTATCTTTCTCATCGTAGCAACAGAAAGCAGTCAAATTGTTTCTCACGATCATCCACCTCATACTCTGGAGTGTATTATTCTCTATAATCTTAAATGACGTTAAAGGCAAGGTTACGCTGTCAATGGATACCCTGTTGCTATTACCAAACAGTAACTCATGATGAATACCATGGCCACCCGAGTTCTGAATGTTACTTGGATATAAATTTGACATTTGAAATTCAAACCATGACTAAGGGTGTGTAGTATGTGTGTGTTGGTTCCAGAAGTCTCCCTCAGTTCTCCTTGGTTCTGATGTGCTGCCTCCAGCTGAGTGTTGGCGTCCCTGCTGAATGTTAACTTGTCCTTGTTCCCATTCTGTGGCACGAACACTTTCCATACGCACACACGCACGTGTACGTACTGTACTGAACATGTGTGCTTGTGCGTGCACACGCACACGCACACACACACACACACACACAGAGTGACACACACACACACACACACACAGACACACACATATACACACACACACACACACTTACCAGCCTAAATAAGACACAGGCTCATTTTGAAGTGTGGTAATTGTATTTTTTTGGGGCAAAGTAAAGGAATAGAATAGTACTTCTGAGCCTAATCTAACAAGGAGCAAAAAGAAGCGAGGGGGGAGTCAGGTGAACTCCTCCAACAGGCTTATTTGGGGCAAAACCAACAATGGGACACTGTGACTGTTGGGGAACGTCAGAGAGAGAGAGAGAGAGAGAGAGAGAGAGAGAGAGAGAGAGAGAGAGAGAGAGAGAGAGAGAGAGAGAGAGGTCCAAATTCCCCCTCCACTCACCATCACTAACAGGCAAGATTAGGCAGGGAAATGGATCAGAGTAGAGGAGGAGAAGAGGAGAGAGGGGGGGGGGGGGTATTATCGAAATAAGAGGCCTGGGAATTCAATAAGCATCGGCTGACAATGACGCCGTGCGTGAGGCTGGCTGTGTCTGGGGACACTGTGCTGAGGCAGCTCCCCTGCAGGGGCAGTGTTGTCCGTGCACTCCACACATGCTTGGGATTTTATTTGTGAAGTTAGGCACACGCACACACACACACACACACTCACTACTACACACAACTATCGGCAAAGTTAAGCAAGCACTGGATCAACTGATTGTCTTTCCAGTCATTTCCCTGTCCTTGGTTCTCAGTGTGCGTCTATACCTGCCCGGCGCCTCCTGGGGGGGGGGGGGGGGGGGGGAGGATCTCTGGCGTTAGTGTTTAGTTGTCGTGGCGATGGCCCCGCGGTGGTAACGTATCGACGGTGCACGTCGATATCTCCTCAGCGTTCGTCCCGCGGGGTCGGAGCATGCAGGAGGAAAACGCTCCTCTCCCTCGCCCATCGATTCGGGGAACCATTAACGCAGGATGAGAAAAACAGCCACTTTCATCACGTCCCCGGTGTTTAGGCAAAGACTTAGTCAAAGTTGGGGAGTTGCTCAGGTCAGCTTTCTCCGTACTTCGGTTGATCCAATTCTCTCTCTCTCTCCTCCTCCTCGTCAGGGATTCCCAGAATGCATACCACACACACACACATACACACACACGCACGCTCGCTCACACACACACACACACACACACTCTTCTTTCAACGTGTCTCAAAGGAGTGTTGAGTGGGAATGGATTATGGATGTTTTTATTACCACTATATACAGTGTGTATTTAGATGTATTGATGTTATAAACATAAAGCAAGTGAGAGACTATAATAATAATGTGAATAATCTGAATAATGTGGGTATGAGAGACAGAGAGACAGACAGACAGAGAGAGAGAAAGAGAGAAAGACTAAGAGAGATGGACTGCGTGTAACACAAAAGAGAGAGGCAAAGTGTGAGAAAAAGAGAGAGAGAGAGAGAGAGAGAGAGAGAGAGAGGGATGGAGAGAGTGAGAGAGAAGGAGAGAGAAAGTGCACCTGCTGCTTCTATAAACCAGTGGAAAGCTCTTGTCAACAGAGCCTTAATTACACTACAGAGGCTTGTTTCACACACAGGCTGTTCTCAGGACAACAGTAGCCTTAA
>NC_137690.1:52399481-52404481 GCF_963989245.1 Nansenia antarctica | reverse complement strand
GGTGTGTCCGTTTCTGCTTCACACAGTTGGCAGTTGTTGTTTTTTAGGGACAAAAAAAAGTTTGAATGAGTTTAACTTCCCACAGTCCCTTCATCCGTTTAGCCAACTAGAAACAACTGTTTTTTTATTGAGTTGCTTGGTTGCATTGTTCAGTTACTTAGTAGTAAAATAAAATCCCACCTGGGCACACCCCCACCACTAGTGTGCCGTTGAGTAAGACACTTAGCCCTAGTTACTCCAGGGAGACTGTCCTTGTAATCTCTAATTGTAAGTCGCTTTGGATAAAAGCATCTGCTAAATGGTTAAAATGTAAATGGAGCGGCTGTGGCTCAGGAGGTAGAGCCAGCGTCTAATGATCGTAAGGTCGGAGGTTTGGCGGTTCTATCTCCGGCTGGCCACGTGTCGAGGCGTCCTTGGGCAAGACACTGAACCCCAAATTGCTCCCAATGAGCGGGCCGCCGCCTTGCATGGTAGCTTGCCGCCATTGGTGTGTGAATGGGTGAATGTAAAGCGCATTGGAGTAAGGCGCTATATAAGTCCAGTCCATTTAAAATGTAAATGTAAGGTTGTTTCAAATGTCACGCCCGAATTCCACGGATGAAATTGGGTAGTGATTTAATCGGTACATTTGTATAGTTTTTTTAATAGTTTGATGTGGCCAGGGCCTTGGAGTCGAGCCAATACAGCTCAGTGATGATGATAAGAAGAAGAAGAAGAAGAAAAAGAAGAAGAAGAATGATGAGAAGAAGAAGAAGAAGCTTTATTTATATAGCACCTTTCATACATATGAATGCAGCTCATGAAGTGCTGTACAATACCGTGTAAAAGAACACATTAAAAACAACTGTGCTGTCATGATGCTCTCCATGATGCTCTCCATGCTGAGAAGCAGAACACTATCTGACCCAAACAGTCATGAGTCTCTCCATGCTGAGAAGCAGCACTCTGACCCAATCAGAGCAGAGAAGCCCGGTGTGGGTGAGTGGACCAGCGGCCAAACCAGTGACCTCACCTCCTTCTCAGCCATTTGATCCAGGTGAAATGTTTCCACCATTACTCCTCATGCTGGGCGTCCAAGTCTCTGTGTGTGTGTGTGTGTGTGTGTGTGTGTGTGTGTGTGTGTGTGTGTGTGTGTGTGTGTGTGTGTGTGTGTGTGTGTGTGTGTGTGTGTGTGTGTGTGTGTGGGTGTGTGTGTGGGTGTGTGTGTGTGTGTGTGTGTGTGTGTGTGTGTGTGTGTGTGTGTGTGTGTGTGTGTGTGTGTGTGTGTTCTTCACCAATGTGTTTCCCCGTTTCTATAGCAACAGCATAAAGAAGAAATAAGGTTGTCATCGTGTACCTCATTAGCACGTCCTTTCTATTTTACTTAGTTTTTACTCAGAAGATATATTTCAATAAATATATCCAGCCTATAAAAGATAGATGTACACACCTCTTTAATACAGACTTGTAAAACTGGTACTGGAAACAACAAATCATGCACAATTCTTACCCAATATTTCTCCATATTAGGTTGGAACCATTCTTTTTATAGATCTAATGTGCTAACAGTAAAAGTTAGGTCAGTTGACTAACTTTATGAGTTGCGGCATTCAGCCTTTTTAATGCGCACCACATCCTCTTGTCTCTCCCAATTAATGTAGATATGAATTTGTGTAATTAATCAAACGTTTGTTTACAAGCCATGTATCACTTACCCAGTAGCCTACGGCAGACAGTACAGTGAATCCAGTTCACAAATGATAAGTATGTTCCTAAAACTGAAAACAGATTTTCTTTTAAATTAAGAAAGAATCTTTTTGGTCATTTGCACAACTTGAGAATTGCAGACCGTGTCACATATTTGTGTCAAATGGAATTGGTGAAGTGAAAAATACCACAGCAATACCATAACTCCAGATCTCTCTCATTAGCATGAGAAATGTACCGTAATGCAAAAGTTCACATTCAGGTAATATACTACGTAAATAAATAATGAATAAATAAACTAGATGTTGAGACTTATTAATGGGTGGTGATAATTCTACATTAGGGTTAGTTGGTTGTTGTTGTTGTTGGTGGTGGTGGTGGTGGTGGTGGTGGTGTTGTTGTTGGTGTGTGTGTTGTGGGACTTGGAGGCCTGCTCGTGGGGATGTGAATATGTTGCGTGTCTGATCCACTAAGTGAGCCAGACAGATAATTAGCTCCTTACGAGACAGGACAGGAGTTTGTTGTTTCCTGTGAGAGAGTCTCCACCCTCCTGGCTTACCGTCTGAGCCTCTTAGCTGTATTAGACCAACAAATAGCTGTTTAGCTTGGGCCATGGAGTTTGGGGCAGAGAGTTTTTACAGGTCAGGGGCTCGTCACATAGTAGGAAAATTCTCTGGGCCCTTGCGATCACTTTCCGATCATCATCCAACTTCTGAAGGTTATTGCCGCACGTGCATCGTGTGTGCGTGTGTCCGTGTGTGAGCGGCCGTCTCCCACGGCCTCCTGTGGTTCTCCTGGTCCTCCCTGGTCCTCCGTGGTTCTCCCTGACGACCAGTGGAACAGTGAGGTATTGTTGAGACCTGGAACATCTGGGGTGGACAGAACAGCATCACTGAGCGTCTGTGTCAAACTCTGCCAGTGGAGAAAGGTGCTGTCCTACGTACGACACAAGCGGCGGTCTGTGTGTGTGTGTGTGTGTGTGTGTCTCTGTGTGTGTGTGTCTGTGTGCCTTGTGGCTTTAATACGAACGCGATGACAGGACAACCCGTCCGTCTGTCCATGTCCATGTCTAAACAGCAGCTGCAGGTGCGGGGGAAAGTTGTTTGGACAAGACAGACTCACGTAGGCCCGCAGCACAGCACTGTTTGATCCCCCCAGCTCTCTCACTCTCTCTCTCCCCCTTTCACTCTCTCTCTATCTCTCTCTCTCTCTCTCTCTCATCTGCACTGTTCACTTCTTCCACAGCGATATCAATCAAAAGAGAGAGAGAAGGGGACGAGTCCCGACCCTGGCCAAAAGAGCCACTAGTTTCTCATGAGAAACCCTCACTAATTCCTTTTTCTTCCTTCACTCCCCTTTTTCATCCCGGGACCTGGGGCTGCCTTTTCTCAGAAGATGTTTTTTTGGTTTGTTTTTGTTTCTTCTTCCTCTTGATCCATGTAACCTGCCTCTTATCTTCTCTCTCCTCTGGTCTCAGTCTGAAACTTTAGGGGTTTACTTATTAGGATCATTACGGTAGATTAGGATCATTAGCTAGATCTAGTCTATAACAGGGGCTCTTGGTAGTGTGACTAAGGGTATTGCATGGAATATAGGTGCCATGAGAATGAGTGTCTGCTTTTGCATGTGTGTAGTCCATACATAAACCAGATTCACCTGTGGGTCTTATCTATTGGTTTTCCACAGAAAAATATGTTGCTCACTGTAATGTAAGTTGCTGTGGATAAAACAGAAGCAGTGAGAGTCTGTGCGTGCATGTGCGTGTGTGTGTGTGTGTGTGTGTGTGTGTGTGTGTGCGTGTGTGCGTGTGTGCGTGTGCGTGTGTGTGTGTGTGTGTGTATGTGTATGTGTGCGTGTGTGCGTGTGTGTGTGTGTGCGTGTGTGCGTGTGTGTGTGTGTGTGTGTATGTGTGTGTGTGTGTGTGTGTGTATGTGTGTGTGTGTGTGTGGGTGTGTGTGTGATGATTCTCCAATGCGAATCACCTTGTCGACCACTGACAGCATTCCCCTCAGCACTGTGTCAGCACACGTATAGACTGCCCCTGGTGGACACTCAGAGGACATTACACCCAAGCTGTACATGCAGCACAGTATGGGAAAACTCTGAGTGGAAAAAAAGCATAAAGATGAAAAGTCAAAAAGGGGGAAAAACTGTTTAAGAAAACAGGGTATTGTATAGAACGGTGTGGGAACGCCTTACAGAAATGAGCTTTGGCTGACAGAGTAGCCCGACATTCACCGTCTCCAAGCTATTTACGAGAACGATTACTCTGATTATTATTTCAACAATACCCAGCTATGCTCTTTCAAGGCCTGCCAGTGGGCTGGGAGAGGAAGGGTCTGCCAAGCCCCAGTGTCTGGTAGTTTCACAGGGAACTCCGCAGGAGGGAGGGAGCAGAGAGGGAGGGTGGGAGGGAGGGTAAGAGGGAGAAGGGAGGGAGGGTGGGAGGGCGGGAGGGAGGGAGGGATGAGGGCTAGATCTGAGAAAGGCGACCACAAAGCTCAGGTTCTTCAGAAGAGTCGTTGTCTCTTTCTGGGTGCAGTCCTCTTAACGTCCGCTTGTGTTGTTTCTCTTCCCCCTTCTCTCTCTTTCTTTTTCTCTCTCTCTCTACAGCCCCCATAGAGCCTTTGCTGTGCAAATTCGCAGACGGAGGGCAGAAGAAGAGGCAGAGCCAAAGCAAGTACCCCCAGAACGGCCGGCCGTGGCACAGGGAAGGCGAGGTAAGCCAACGACCATGTCATCCATTTTGTGTTCCCAGGTACTGCACCACCATCAAACCACAAGCCACTGACTCACATCAGGCAGCCATTTTGTGTTCATAGTTTCTATAACATCGAACCAGTCCTCAGTTAAACCCTGGTTACATCATGCAGCTCTCGAAGCTGTGGAATGATGTATGTTCAGAGCAGGGGATTCATCCACTGAGGTAATGGTATGTTTAATCATAGGTCATTTCAGACAAGGTCCTTTGAGGACTTTGTTACTGTACAATATGTGGGCTCTTGTAAACCATAACAGGCTGTCACTGATGTTTAAAGGAACAGTTGACAGATGGTCACAATGACTCAACAGAAAGTTATAACTGGTCTTTGTTGTCTAAATAGCCAGGACATAAAACAAAACCATTCGGCCAGATAAGAAAATAGCCTTTTATCGGACAAGGAAGTAATATGTCAGAATGATTAACTCCTTCAAAGTCCACAGTGCTTCGCTGCTCCCAGCCACTAAACTAAGAAACATGTTAGTAAAGACAAGTGATAAATGGATGTAAACAAACCAGGCAGTAGCTAAGCTACGGTAAGCTCACGCCTCTC
>NC_137690.1:52386981-52389481 GCF_963989245.1 Nansenia antarctica | reverse complement strand
CTCCCCTCCAGCAGATCTCACTGGTCTGTGTTCTTCTGTCACTGTCAAAACACAATCTGATCGGATTGATTGATAATGTATAATTAACAGTAGTCATCTGCTCAAGCCAGAGATATAATAATAATAATAATGATAATAATAATAATAATAATAATAATGATAATAATAATAATAATAATGATGATGATGATGATGATGATAATAATAATAATAATAATAATGCATTTATTTTGTATAGCGCTTTTCTCAAATACACTAGATTTCATGGAGAGAACCAGAATAGGTAGATGCATAAAAAGTCAAACAAAAACACAGTCAGCAAAAACTATATACAGTATATATATATTATTATTTTTTTTAAGATTAAAAGCAAGTTTAAAAAGATGGGTTTTGACAGATCATTTGAGAGGGAGGAGGAGAGCGTTCTGAAGTCTTTGATGTGGTTTGGGAGAGTGTTTCAAAGAGGAGGCTGCAGCAGAGGAGGCCCAGTCCCCCAGGTCAGATAGTAAGAACATTAAAAATGATAGAGTGGCAATGGCAGAGATAGGGAAGCTTAAAACACACCTTTTTAGCCTGACGTTTACCTAGTGTCTCTGTCAGGTTGCACTTTTACCCCTATTTCTTTTGTTTTTGTTTTTGTTCTTCATTCTTTTCCTGGTTTTATGTCTATTTTTCTTATCTCCTACCTCTTGTTTTATGGTATTGTGGTTTATTTACTACTGTTTTTATGTTCAGTACTTGGAGTTGCATTCACTGCAAGACTATATAAATAGAGTTTGGGGCATAATAAAGTTTGATTGATTGATTGAGGATAAAAAAGAAGGCAATAAAGCTTGTGGTGCTTCAGTAAGATGGCGGGGGGCAAGATTAGCATATCACACTCATGTAGGCCTACAATAAAAACAACAACAGTATTACAAATAAGAATAACAACAATGACTAATTTCACAACATTATTTAAACAAAAAAACTGAAATTGAATCTGTTCCATCATACCATTGTCTCCATGTGACTACTATGCATAAGTGCTTCTATTACACGTAGTCTTTCGCAGTTCTCGCCCTCACCTTTGACCTTTCACAGTGTCGGTTGCTGCGGCCGTAGGCGTGTAGAGGGTGAGACATGATGTGTGTATGCAGTCGACACTGATGTTGTGTTTGATGTCTCTTCTCATAGGTCCAGAGTACGTCATGGATGCCTCATCATCAACAATACGTTATGCAGCCTACAGTAAGTATGCTTATGACTGTAGCATTCTGTCTATCATGAACACACACGCACGCACACACACACACACACACACACACACACATGCACACACATACACACGTGACATCAGACACATGACACTGATACAACGCTACAGCCTTCTCGTTGGAATCAGAATCAGTGGAGTTGGACTTTTTCACCACAGAATGTTTCTCAACCTTTCAGAAAGCTTTTGTCATGAGTGGTTTGTAACATTTAAGGCACTTTATTTTTTAGGTTTATTTAAAGCAATCTGATGCAGCACAGGGGAGGTAGACTCTGTCTGGAAAATCACTTCAGACCACCTCCAGTCTCACACACCCAAAAAGCCAGACACACATACACACACACACGCCACACACACACACACACACACACACACACACACACACACACACACACGCTGAACCCGAGCTGCTGGTAGCGAAATGACTGTAGTCGCACTACTGTCTTGAGAGTGTCATATTGTAAACCCCTGTTTAAAAGCCTGTGGTTCCAATGTGATCACCACTTGGATGTGGCTGCACTTTTTCCAGAAACACGTTTGCGGTTGGGAACACACAGGGTTTATGGGTCTGGGTCTGAACTGTGGAGTGGAGTGACTCAGCAGCATTGAGCAGGAGCAGAGCAGACCAGTGAAACCATCAGAGTAACGCCAGGCCAGCACCATCCTCCAGTATAGCCTCCATACACCATGAACTGATACTGACCGTTCTCTGATGTGTTTATGCTTTCCGTTATGTACCGAACAGTACCTTGAGGTATTCTTTCTCTCATGAAAAAAAGGGGCTTCAGAAAATGAAATTCTTCATATTCTTTCTATCTATCGTGATTGTTATCATTCTATGCTTGAAATACGGTATTTTCCTCATTGTTATGCTCGATACTGTAATAACCTCAGTTCAACTCGTAGCTGTCAGCGACACGCTGTAATCTGCCGCGCCAGACGAGCTAGAGGCCGCGGCGAATGCTCCGGGAGATTAGACACGCTGTCACGGTCCGTGATCTCATTCGCCGCGGTTTTGCCACGTGTGATGTTTTTTTTTCTCATCCTCGCCGCTAATAAAAGCACGCGGCGCACTCACTGTAATGGTTACGCTGATGGCGGGACGCCCACGTTGAACGTCCTCCTCTCCCTCGTCTACCCCGTGGAAGTGTCTGGGTCTGCGACGTGGGCGACCGGACCGTGCATTAGTGCCCGTCTGGGCAACTTGTTTGTGAGGAGCTGAAAGACTAAGAGCTTCTGATGGGG
>NC_137690.1:52374481-52381981 GCF_963989245.1 Nansenia antarctica | reverse complement strand
GCAAACATTGATTTTACAATTCTTAAACTCTCTCGGCTATGCGGTAGGATTGCTAGGAGAAATGGAAGTACTACTTAGGCTACTAAGCTTTCGGAAACAGACCCACAAACTTTTTTTCTTTACTCTGTACAATACAGGAAGTCTGTCCTGAGGCTGGCGGAGGTAGAAATTGGAGGATAAGCTTATAATCATGTTTGATACCATTCCTTATTCCGTTCCATGCATTACAATGAGCCTGTCCTCTGATTTCTACCTCCACCAGCCTCCCCTGGTGTGTTGGTACGTCATAGTATCTATTGCTTGCTTTGTTTTTGTTCAAAAAGGGCTCCCTTGAAATCTATGAGTGTATGATTGTACTCAGAGGTGTCTAATCAAATCAAGAACAGTTTCAGACCTGTATATTCAGTATTTCGGTAAAGTCAGTATTCTCAAACTCCTGTGATGAAGTCTATGGCAGGTTGGGTTTTGTACAGCCGACTGGGTACTACCGCTGAGCTAGGGGCAGTCCTGGATGTCTGGTAGCCCTAGGAGGGATTCAGGCTGTGGATCAGAGGAATAGACCCAGGATTCAGGCTACCCTAGTAGGGCTCCCAGACCGGGGGAGGCGCCCGGGGCCCTGGAGCCTGGAGCAGAGCAGCACACTGAGCTGATCAGACCTGGCAGCGTTCTGTGGTCTTAGAATAACTCTTCCTCTCTTTCTCTCTCTCTTTCTCTCTCTTTCTCTCTCTCTCTCTCTCTCTCTCTCTCTCTCTCTCTCTCTCTCTCTCCTGTCGTGTGCATTATTGTATTCATGATTGATGCGTCACTCGTTGTGATCGCTTTCTGCTACATTGGAACAGGTCTCTCTTATGTGGTTCTAATACTGCACTCTGACTTTTATTTTTTCCATCTGAAGAACCCTATTCAGTGCAAGGCACAGTAGCAATGTTGTTTTCCTAAGAGTGTGGCATTCAGTGAGTTACAGTATGCAACGTTCTTTAAGTCACCAGTGTCCTAAACTGCAGTGTCCTTTAATGCTATGAATTCAAATGTAAAGTATACCCCAGAGGTGTGTCTACCCCAGTGGTAGGAGCCAAGAACCTATACAGTTACCTCCTCTATCAGTCACAGATGTTTCCCAAAAGCACCAGGCTTTCCTGCCCAATAAAGATTTCAATCGAGCAGCCCTAGCCCGTGGCGGAGGGATATCCAGTTTGCCCTGCAGGCTTAGAGCGCCAGGATCTCTCTGGCCCCAGGTCTAAAACCCCTGACATAAGATAGGATTCCTGTATTACCGCGCGACTTAACTAACCGCTATACCACAACATCGAGGGCTGACTGTCAAGCTGTAGGAATGTGTTGAGCGGTTTGTCTTTCAGAGTCGACACAGTGAGGCTGTGTTCTAATGAAAGGACCGGAGAAGGACTTGTTATTAGAGGTTCTCCAGACTTTCCACGTAATTCCACTTTCCTTGAAAAGTGCGCGGAATTCAATTAGGTGTACTCTTTGTATCTCTACATCTCTGTCTGAATAAACCGCGCGTCACCAGGGAATCTAAACACAGTCGACACTTCCACTCCCGCAAAAAACATTCTATGTTGTACCAGCAGAAGCTAAACAGAGTAAGGACAAAATGGGCTCCAATGGAGATAAAAGACACACACAAAAAAAGGCAATCTGACTTATGTCCATGGACAGAGTTTGTATATATGTTTAATATGAGGCAAATACAAACATTTTCCAGTATTCCGTTTCAGGAATTGGTAAAAGGGCTGTGCTAGCTGCCCACATTGGCATAGTGCTAGCAGGTTTTACAATCAAAAATGTAGTCTTACATCGAGACAGAAGTCTGTTAGTGTGAAATTGTCTTTATTTCAGCATCAGTGGAAAGATAATTTAGTAACATTTAAGATCAGGTAAGGCGCACCAGTTTTTTATACATTTTGGAGATCGATTTTTTGCTTTTTAGCTTCATTATTTTAATGTTAACTGTCCTTACTGTTCTTTACTGAGGTGCTACTGCCACTGCCTGGAAAGAAACTGCATGTGTTGTTGTATGCTGTCTCTTACAAGGTTATCTCTCTCCTTCACTCACTTTCTCTGCCTTTTTTGTTGCTGTGTCCACTCATCTTTGTGTCTTTGTGTGAAGGTTTGTCTATAAAGCCTGCTGCTCCTGTGGCTAAGGGCATTTCCACCTCCTTACAACCTTGTGTCTGACATGCTGCCTCTCTTCTCTGAGGAGGATCAATGCCATCTTAATAAGCTGCACTTTTATCCTGCTCTTGGGTTAGCAACACACACACACATACAAACAAACACACACACACACACACACACACACACGCACGCGCACACACACACACACACACACACACACACACACACTCAGACCTCACTCACACACACACATACACATACATACAAACACACACACACTCGCATGGACGCACATACACACACCTCGGCATACACACACATTAATCGAATAGACCCATAAACACCTCATCTCATACATTTAAATCAGATTCTCATAAATATACAGTTGTATCTATCTCTATCTCAGATACACACACACACATACACACACACAAACACGCACACACACACACAAAATCGAAATAGCAAATCGACTTAACTCTCCCTGACACCTCTGTGAATTAAGCCCTTCCGTTCCTCTCAGTTTCCCATTATAAAAGCATTGTCAGCCGCTGAATCAGTTACAGGTACCCTTAGCTCAGTCCTCCCTCCCTCTCTCTCTCTCTCTCTCTCTCTCCTCTAGCCCTAATCATCCCCTACTCATCTATCTCCCCTCATCCTCTCTTTCTATCTCTCAATAATTCTCCCCTCTCGTTATCCCTCCCCCCCTCTCTCCCTCCCTCTCTCCACTCTATCTCTCTCTCCCTCGTGCTTTCATTCTCTTCCTCCCTCTGTCATTCTTTTGCCTTTCACCCCCTCTACCTCTCTCTCCATCCAATCTTGCTGGTGGAGATGAAACTCCTGGAGGGATAGGACCACGCATGTGTGGAGAGGGGGGAAGCAGAGAGACGAGACAGGGGGAGAGAGAGAGAGAGACAGACAGACAGACAGACAGGCAGGCAGACAGACAGATAGACATATAGACATATAGACAAGGCGATAATGAGGCATAGAGAGAGGTAGAGAGAGAGAGAGAGAGAGAGAGAGAGAGAGAGAGAGAGAGAGAGAGACAGACAGACAGAGAAGCAGAGACGATAGAGAGGCATAGAGAGAGGTGGAGAGAGAGAGACAGAGAGAGAAAGAGAGAGAAAGAAATAGTAAGAGAGAAAGAGTAAGATATTGAGAGACAGAGGGAGAGAGAGATAAAAGAGAAAAAGACTAAGAGATAGAGAGTCAGAGGGAGAGGGAGAGAGAGCGCTGACATCCAGCCCAGCGCCTGTGTGCTGAGCGCTGGGAGGAGACAGCCAGAGAGCTTCTGACAGGCTGAGTCTGCTCTGTTTGTTCTCCAATCGGCCCACACAGAGTCACCAGCAGGGTGTACACACACGCACACACTCACACACACACACACACACACACACACACACATACACACACACACACACACACACACACAGACAGACAGACACACACACACACACACACACACAGACACGCACAAACACACACACACATACACACACACAGACACACAGACAGACAGACACACACAGACAGACACGCACAAACACACACACACACACACACACACACACACACACATACACACACAGACACACAGACAGACACACACACACACACACACACACATACACACACACATACACACATACACAGACAGACAGACACACACACAGGCATGTACAAACATGCACGCGCGCACACACACACACACACACACACACACACACACACACAGGCACACACACACTCACAAAACTTTCTCTCTCAGACAGACAGGCACACACTCTGAGTGTAGCGGAGGAGGAAGGGCCTAGTTGTGAAGGCTTCCCTCCAGAGGTGACTCTGCTCTGCTAGGGAAGCGGAGCCTGTGGTGAAACAGCAACACTGACTCAGTGTTATGAAAAAGAATATTCTAGCACTTTCATACTCCGTTAAGGGCTTACATGCCTCCCAGTAGCAGGAGAGGGAGACATGGGTGCGTGTGTCTGCAACCCAAAGTTACTGCAGTCATCCCATCACTGTGCTGTAGTGTTGATGTTGTAGTACACACACTGTGAATATTGACGATAATATTGATGTTAAAAACAACAAGCATTTAATGAATAAAATATACAAAGATTACAAATTCACGATCGTTACTTGCCCAACGTATTGGCACCGTTGCCCTAATGTACCCCTGTCTCCTCTTTCCCTTTGCCCCCCTCCCCCCAGGGTGCAGTGATCACGCCGGCCATGGACCACCCCATGTCCATGCAGCCTGCCAGCATGATGGCTCCTCTCACCCAGCAGATGAACCACATGTCCATGGGCACCACAGGGAGTGTGAGTATCACCACCCAACACCTCCCTGTACCAGGAGGGGAGATCTACACCCAACACCACTATCTACACCTCTAACACCACACCACCACCCACCCAACACCACTATCTACACCACTAACTCCACCTCCACACCACCACCCACCCAACACCACTATCTATACCACTAACACCACCTCCACACCACCACCCACCCAAAACCACTATCTACACCTCCAACACCACACCACCACCCACCCAACACCACTATGTACACCACTAACACCACCACCACCCACCCAACACCACTATGTACACCAATAACACCACCACCCACCCAACACCACTATCTACACCACTAACACCACCTCCACACCACCACCCACCCAACACCACTATCTACACCTCCAACACCACACCACCACCCACCCAACACCACTATGTACACCACTAACACCCCCAACACACCACCACCAACACCTCCCACACTGAAGGACCAAGGACTGGGGATACTGAAGCAGTAGGAACAGTCTCCATCTGTGTACACACACACACACACACACACACACACACACACACACACACACACACTGGTGTATGCACCAAGGGAGGCTGGTGGAGGTAGAAATCGTGAGGATGGGCTCATTGTAATGCATGGAACAGAATGAGGAAAGGTATCAGACACGCGTGTGTGTACCCAAGCCAAAAGTATGTCCTGTATTTCTCCACACACAGTAGGTTCTGGAGAACACGTTCTCTTATACAATAACAGCCTGACCACAGAGGAGACAGGTGATATGTGCACATACCGTTTGATCAGTGTGTTTCCTCTACAATATTACATTCAACACATTTGAATAGTGTGTTTTCTCTACGATATTACATTCAACACATTTGAATAGTGTGTTTTCTCTACGATATTACATTCAACACATTTGAATAGTGTGTTTTCTCTACGATATTACATTCAACACATTTGAATAGTGTGTTTCCTCCTTCAACACATTTGAATAGTATGTTTTCTCTACCATATTACATTCAACACATTTGAATAGTGTGTTTCCTCCTTCAGCACATTTGAATAGCGTGTTTCCTCTACGATATTACATTTAACACGTCTCTCCCAACATGACAACACACCTCTCTCTCTTCTCTGACCCACTCTAATCACAAACCAATGGTGTCACTCCATCAGTCTTCCCCTGTTCCCCTCCCCAAACAGGAACCACCTCCCCCCCCCGCCATGTCAGGATCAACCTGTCATAGTGGTGTCACACACCTGAAACCCCACTCTCCCAGGGGCAGGTAGCAGGTGTGTGTGTGTGTGTGTGTGTGTGTGTGTGTGTGTGCCTTCCCGCAGACCCACGTTAGTGTGTGTGTGTGTGTGTGTGTGATTGGAACAGTGGTGTATTGTATCGCGCGGGGGCCCCATGTGTTCCCTGGTGAGCTGTCAGCGAGACTGTGACTCCATGTTGCGCCCCCCAGCTTCGCACCACCCCCTCCTTAACCCCCCCCCCCCCTACACACCCGTCCCTGGGCCATGCGGGGGCTGCAGGAATGCCCCTAATCTCCCCCAGCTGTGCTAACACGCAGGATTAGAGCTAGGCTAATCTACGATGATGGGGTTTGATGTGTGATGAGGTGCAGCCGTATGGGAGGATGTGGCTTAAAGCTCTCACTCTCTCTCCCCCCCCCCCCACCCCCTCTCTCTCTTTCTCTTTCTCTCCCTCGCTCTCTCTCTCTCTATCTGGGCCCCGAGGCGCTGTACTGTGTAGTATTATCCTGTAGGTGAGCTCCAAAAAGCCTGCATGGTTTCTGTCTAATCTAAGGGAAAGTAGCATATGTGACCAGATGCGAACACTCCTTGTGGTTTCCTCATTGGAAAAACCTGTCAGGGTTCAGGCATGAATGAAGTCTTTGAATGGTTACGGTCCGTGCAGTACCGAGAGCTTGAGTCGATATTAAACATTTGCCAATCCATAAGAATGAAGTGTACCTCTGCTCAGAGCTGCTGTATGGCACTTCTATCATCATACGTCAGATGAAGGCCTCAGTGGCTAGAAAATATTACAATAAAATGGTACATTAATGAAACGCTACATTAATAAAACGCTACATTAATACATTCTAATGGCACCTGCCGGGAAGCAGCATGACTACGGTGAACCAAAATGGCTGCCAGGAGGGCGAAGCCACACCTCAGAATAAAACTGTCAACTGTCCTTGGCTGTTCTAGAAATGTCCCTGTGGGCTCTTCTAGAATGTTAGAATGTGGCTAGGTGGCTGTGGCTGTGGCTGTTTTTTTTCCCCAAAAATCTTCTCCCTAAAGGAAAAGAACCAAATGTTCCCTGACCGCCCCAGCGGTGGTGACCATAGCTTTTTTCCAGGAATGTCGGTTGTCTTTTTTTTTTGTCGTTCTCGTTTTACGGTAAGAATGTGGATAGGCGTGGATAGGCCTCGTTAAACAGCTAAACGCTTCGCCTTAACGAAGCGCAGCTCAGTCGGCCCCTCGGGAGGTCAACAACACCCCACCGCAACCAAATATGGTCACCTCTCTCAGATCGACTGTGTTATTGTCATTCCTTTTTTTTCTCTTTTTTTTCAGTTTTAATCACATTTCCCAGTTCTAGAAATAGCTCCACGTTTAAGTGTTATAGGGCTTGTTGCCCTTGTTGGATGACAGTCTCTCGATGGCACCTTCCTGTAGGTGTACACACTCTCACCTACGTGACATGACGAGAGATGAGCTTCCTGTCTTCCTTTCTTCCTTCCTGCCCCCCCCCCCCCCCCCCCCAGGAGCTTATAGAACCCAGCTCTCTGTTGTCACAGTGACGGCAGTGATTGACAGACAAGGAGGTGGCTCCCCAGTAAGAGGGTTTAGCGTTAGCACTGGGAGCAGCCTTGGCCCTCCCCTTCCCTCTGCCCCCCCCCTCCCCCTCCCCCTACAGGTTAACACACTCAGGGAGAGGTGGTTGTGGTGTGTATATTATAACACAGGGGGTGTGAAGCCCAGGAAGCACTGTGGTGGTGAAATTCAACACGCTTAGTGTGTGTGCCACCTGG
>NC_137690.1:52362613-52370113 GCF_963989245.1 Nansenia antarctica | reverse complement strand
CTCCCACTTGGGTAATAACACAAACCTCTCTTCTACATAATGCCATTGACCTTAATACCATTATAACAACATGCTGTTACTGGAGTCATTACAGTGTTATTACACAGATAGGCCTGTAGGGGGGGTGCCACTTCTTGTTTTTAACCCGTTTCCCTGCCTCCCGCAGGGCGTGGTGACGGACGCCTCTCCCCAGAGCGTGGCCCCCTCGTCTCAGGACCTGGGTGGGCAGCAGCAGATCCAGGTGGAGGGGCCCAGCGACCATGTCCCAGCTTACTCATACCAGTCCAAGTGAGTGTAGATCTAATAATGACTCCATGGAACTATTTGCTTCATGATCTAATGTTGTAGTTAATAAAAACACTGTTAATGATTATTCATGGTAAAGTATTTTGTGGTTACCTGTACTGTCAGTGTGTACAGTTGTCTAGGTACTGTAAGTGAGTTCATTGAGAAGCCTTATAGTTGAGGTCATATAGTGCCTTGTTGATTGTGTATGGAAAACAAGCATACACATTTTGCTAACAAATTATACGTATTTAGTGATCCTAAAACTGTTGTTTGTTATACTGAGTGGGCTGTTCAACACTTAAACTTTTCGTAATATAAAAAAGAAGAAAAAAACGCATAAAGAAAAAGAAAACAACTTTTTTCCTTATTTGTGGGACTTGACGCGTGCAGACTTGTTACTCCTTTCACCAGCCCCTGTCACATAATGTTATGTCTCCACGTACAGTAACTTCCTTTCTTCCTCTGTGTGTGGTGTGTGTCTTTCTCTCCTTCTTTAGATAGTGACGGCCGAGGAGAATGTCCCTGTGACAGCGTTGCCTTGAGACAGGGAAGGCTGCACTGACAACCTGGAGAGAGAGAGAAAGAGAGAGAGAGAGAGAGAGACCGAGCGATTGCTTCAAGATTGCCCAGGCACCCAAAAAAGAGACACTTTTTTCATTTCCTACCTGGCCTAAGAGAGAGAGAGAGAGAGAGAGAGAGAGGGAGAGGGAGGGAGGAGAGGAAAAGAGAGGGGGATTGCTGGGCAATGTGCAAAGAAGTGAAAATGTTTTAGACTGGTTACCTGCTGGGCTGGGCTGGTCTGAGGCTTGAATTGTTTCTCCAAGAAATGTCTCAACTGACAACAACAACAAACAAAAAAACATTTAAAAAAAGGTTAAAAAATAAAAACATAAAGAAAAAAAATGATATGTTGAATGCACAGGTAGGTGATGATGATGAGTTATTTTGTAATTAGAAGGGGAGTTCAAGTTTGAGATACAGAGATTGTCTTCCTCAGATATTAAGCTACTATTTCTTTTCACTCTTTTTTTTAAAGTTCTCGTGTTCAAATTTTAGTTTTCTAGATATATTCAAAAACAGTTGTTTTTCTTTCTTGAATCTCCATGGCCTTAATTTTAAGGGCGTCAGAGACTTTATCATGAAAGTTAAAGTCTGCCGTCTGGTTGAAATAAAAGCAAAACAAATCAGTTTCCTTGGACCACTTTGATGGTACAAGACCCTGCAGGAGTTAAGCTAAAGAGATGATAAGCTGTACAGATTTAATAATAGAGAAGAGTTGTTTTTCTTTTCTTCGTCAGAAGAAAACTTTGATAATAATTATGTCAGAGGTAACTGAGTGTAAGAAGAAAAAATAAATGTCTGCAAATGAAAAGAGTGGGAAAAGATAAAGCTTTGAAGAGATTTTTCATAATGAGGAAAAAAACAAACACACTGCATTGTAGAAAATGCAGTCTGTTGCAAACGCTGAAAATTGTTTTTTTATTATCATAATTATTATTTTACATGGCAAAGATTGCTCTCTTGATGACATTAGTGCTTTTTATCTGCGTCCTTTTACCTTTTTTATGCCCGCTTTGCTTGTCACACTGCAAAAAAAATAAACAGAAAAAAAAAATCTAAAACAAAAAAAAAAACAGTGGAAAAAATGTTCGCAGTGATAAAACTTGGTAGATACAGTAGGAGCTTACGGTTTAAACCAATCAGTGCAAAAGCAATAGAAGAAATTGTTGACAATTTCTGTAGTCTTTTCCTAGTTGTGGATCCAATGCAGCCCAAGGATGGCCATTTTTATACCAAAGATGAAGAGATACTCTGAACCAGAGTTTTGTTTTTGTTTTTTTTCAGTTTGATTTTGTCTTTGATGTTGTTGTTGTTGCTGTTGTTGTTGTTGTTGTTGATGTTGTTGTTATTGCTGATATTGTTGTTGTTGTTGCTGTTGTCATTGTTGTTTTTGATTTGACCTTGATGGCCGGACCAGTCCTTACTTTTTACGCTTTTTTCTCGATTTAAGCTATACCTTCCACGGTTGTCCTCAAGACACCACCACGTCCAACAGTATTTGAATGTGTGATCATTACGACCAGTGGCAGTCCGACCATACGTCCCTCTCTTCACCACTTCTGTCCTCTCTCCATCTCTCATCTTGTGCTCTCTTCTCCCATCCACACTGCTTTCACAAACCATGGAGGCTTTCCACCTCTCACTTCTACAGTAGAGGAGAATCATTAGGAAGCACAAGAATGTTGCTTGTTCTTGCTCTTGGCCTTTAGTGCTTCAGGCTGTGTCAGTGGTTTCTGTCTTGAGACGGTCTCTCTATCTCATTGAGTCAGTGATAACCTGACCTAATCTGACCCATCTATTTACCCTCCAGTCAGTCTCGCTGTTCAATTGGGAATCTCCCAGCTAGGATTCCGCTCCTGCATTTTCTCTCCTTTCATCTCCAATGGACTCCATGTTAAACCAAACGCTCAGCCATATTTCTGTGAGGAGAAATATAGAAATGTCCTGTTTCTCCAGGCCTCCCATGTCCGAAGGGGAACGGGACGTTCCTTCAAGACCTTGACACGTCTGCCTCTGGTCTGCTTCTGTGTTTCACCCCCCTAAGACCAACTCAAGGTGGCACAGTGTGGTCCACTTCGGAGAATATCTCTCCCTCTTGAACATCCATCTGATGCTGAGAAAGCCTATTGACACTATTCCGTATAGGGTAGACAGAGTGCTGTTGCACCACTCAGAAACGCAAGGGGTTTCAATCCCCAGCCGACAGGAAAGAGCATCGATGGTGGCTTTTTCCAGCCAAGCCACCTGGCTGGTGAATGCTACTCTAAACCCTGTCTTCCTGGCCAGGCTGCAGATGGACATGTTTATGGCTCTCTGCTCTCTGCCCCTTGTCCCCTCGTAGCCTGTTAACGACCTCGCCTCACCCCTCCAGCCTCCATCCCCTTGCCATTTGAGATGTTCTTTTTTTTCTTTTTTCCTTCTTTTTTTTCAATGACTTCATCTCAGAAATTTGTTCCCAAATAAATGAGATTGCGGGACCGCTGGCACAGCACGCTACTCCCATTAAAGAGCCTGGTCTGTGTCTGGTGTATGGAGTGTGCGCCCCAACCATCCCCCCAAATGACAGCCCGCCCTTCACCCGCCTGCGTGTCTGTCGTGATGCTGTACTGTAGTTCTAAAGAGCTCTCTGTTTTTCAGAGCCCCACTGGCAGTGCTGCTAATGTGGCCAGACACACTCTCTCTCTCTCTCTCTCTCTCTCTCTTCTCTCTCTCTCTCTCTCTCTCTCTCTGTCTCTCTCTCTCTCTCTCTCTCTCTCTGTCTCTCTCTCTCTCTCTCTCTCTCTCTCTCTCTCTGTCTCTCTCTCTGTCTCTCTCTCTCTCTCTCTCTGAGGCTTTCTCCTCATTATTGGACGGCACAGAAGCAGAACCACAAACCAATTTTAGTCACCCTTTTCAATGAGGCTTGACGGGGCCCAATTTGTCTCCCTATAGGGTATTAGAAACCACTCCACTGTCCCTCTAATACCCTTTTTAGAGAAAGAAAGAGAGAGATGGAGCTCTTTTTTGTTTTCGTTTTTTTGGGGGGGTGGTTTGTAACAATTTCAATTGAGCTCCAAGGCCGATCATGTGATCCCCAAAGTCAGGCTGTGCATTGCATTCTGGGAAAAGACGGCGTCTATGTACAGTAGGCCCACATCATGGGCCGGGTATGACATCTCAAATAGCGATGTTTGTAACAATCAAATTGTTTATCGAGTGCCTTTATCGAAGCTTCCAAATGATTCCTATATCTATATGATACTAAAATAAAAAGCACATAGAACAAGCTATATATTAAAAGGGAAGAAAAAAAATGTGGTTCTCTGAACAAGTTGTGCTATGGAAACATTACAAATGTACAACACTACAAATGTACTCTACGGTGCTAAGGAAGAAGCTGTCTGGGTCATGTGACTGCCTGCTCTGTGTCCATTGGTCCGTGATGCACTGGCCATTCTCTGCCATTGGATCACCCTCCTTACATTTGATATTAAGCCACACTGGGCAAATGAAGTCCCTGTTTAGAGCTGCACGGGATGGCGTACGTTTTTTCTTTGCTTTAGGCGGTACCTCCTAAGAGATATTCCCCATTCAACATTCTGTTCATACGTCCTCAACCTTCACCTCCATGTTTTTTCCATCCCAGAAGCTATTCATATTGTCACTCTCCAATCAACCCAACACCCCTTCTCTCTCTCTCTCTCTCTCTCTCTCTCTCTCTCTCTCTCTCTCTCTCTCTCTCTCTCTCTCTCTCTCTCTCTCTCTCTCTCTCTCTCTCTCTCTCTCTCTCTCTCTCTCTCTCTCTCTCTCTCTCTCTCTCTGTATCTCTCTCTCTCTATGTCTCTCTCTCTCTCTCTCTTCCTCTAATTCTTCTCACACTAATTTCATCACTTCCCCTCGCACACACACACCGCCGGTGGCCGTGACAACACACATCTTCATTTCGTCACGTTTCTCCGTTACGTTACATAACATTGTTTTTGCTGAATTATTTTTTCCTGCCATGTTTTGGACAGGAGAATGTAACAACAGCTGCTCCAGTATGAGAGGTCCAGCTGTACGGTCGGCTAGTCCGTCTGGGTTGATGTCGTTGTTGCTGTTGTTGTTTGGTTTGTCTGCTCCGCTACAGCTCCATCCATGTCCTCCATGTTAGAACTAGAACCAGGAGTTTTTCCCTAATCAGGAGTTTATCCCAACCATTTCACCTGAGCAGGCAAGAAAAAGTCCCTGAGCCCTAGTGGCAGAGTATATATCTAGGGCCAGGAGTTTTTTCCTAGTCTTCAATCAAATGGTCAGGAAAAGCTCCTGGCCCTCTAGTCGTAAGCCACTCGTACTGTACAGCTGCTAAGAGACAGAGTAAGGAGGACACTATTGGTGAATTGTTAGAATCCGTACGACTGCAGTTTGTGGTTATTGCTCCCAGGATAGTAAAATAAGCTTACAAATAGCTCTGAGATTATACGAAATGCACAACAAGCAATCGCAGTTTGAGGTTCAAGAAAGTCAAACACATTGCAGTGAGAAGAAGCAGGTTTGCCCTCCATTGGTCAGGGACGTCATTTTTATTCGTTCATACCCGTCTGTGAGGTCGTTGAAATGGCAGTAGCACAGCTTGTTTGAGATGTACTGTACAGCGTTATAGTTTAAGTAGTTTATACTGTATGAGGCCGCAGTTTAAAAGTGTGTTTGGTGAGAGTGCTCTTTCTAGCCAGCCTGTGTATCAGCACTAACCAGAGAAAGGGGGATCATTAGCTCCTGTTGCCGGGCAGAAGAGAAGTGGTGAAAGTGGAGAGTAGCGCACACCAGCCTCATGCAGCAGCTGTGAGAGACGCAGTGCAGTCCTCTTCAACACAGGTCTCCCTGTGACCAGCTGGACTTTACACACACACACACACACACACACACACACACACACACACACACATACTGCCTGATGGAGGAGACAACACTGCCACAGCCGCTGTCACACACACACACACACACACACACCAGTGCGTACACTCAAACACACACACATGAACACACACAGACGCACGCACACATGTGCGCGCCCACACACACACACAGACACACACCTTCCTTTTATCAGGCATAGTGCTGCGTACTTCACTGCCTTTGACTATAGTCCCTCCAGCCGCTCCATGCCCTGGCCCCGCCCCCGTCCAGGTGTCCAGCCCTTCAGCACATCACCATCAACCATGCTGTGTTTCTATCAAGCCACAGGGACGCATCCACCCGATATCTCAAGGATGTTTTGATATCATAACTCATGCTGTCAGTGGTCACAGGCTGTGTGTCGATACACCCATAGAGAAACAGTAGTGTCTAGAGTGTCCAGGCATCTCAAACAGTGAGATGACAAACAGAGGCTCAGAGTCGGGCCTCTCATCGTCTGTACTGTACGTCCCCACAGCGAGGTGTGACAGGAGAGTTGAGGCTGAATAGACCCCAGCACCTCTCTTGGCTCTCTCCACCAGCGTAATTCGGTGGGAAAATTGCTCAAACGCCCTCACAAAAGTGAGGCCCGACACTTTTTAATTGATGCTTCGCTTCACCTTTGATGGGAGCTATTGATTGGCCACACATGTCCAGGCCCACAGCGAATGAACACACCTCCCCCCCCCCCCCCCCCCCCTACTCCCAGCATTCTATGTGTCTCCCAGAGAAATGAAACACTATTGAGAAACAATCGTTCACAAAATGGCCGACCAAATTTGTTAGAGACCCCCTCAGAACTCGTTTTAGGCATGGTAGGTTTACTATGATGCGTGAAATAAAAGATGAAAACATAAAAATCAAGAAATGAAAAAGAGGAATATTTATTAGGACAGCAGAGCGGTTTAGTTTAGATTTAGCTTAGTTATCTTTTCTTTTTTTTTTTTGGTTTTGTTGTTTTGTTTGTTTTGTTTTGCTTTTTCGTTTTTTTGGTTTCAGCGCAGAAGAGGACATGGTCACGTCTCCCACACGCCGCTCGGTGTGTGTGATGGCTGAGAACTATCTGTACATCTGTGGATGTTAGGACTCAACTTCGGTTTTATGAGTTGTTTTTTTCTCTGATGAAGCTTTCAATAAAAAAAATGTGGAAAAAATCACAAATGCGCCTCGTTCTTTCGACACTAACGTTCACCTACTGTATCTCTCTGTCCCTCCAGTTCTACTCAACTTCATAGGCATTTTCCTTTTTTGTGTGTTTTAGGGCATTTCTGCTTTATTGGGATAAAGACAGTAGAGAGTAGTGTGCTACAATACTTACGCACCCCCCATAGGCATTCCTTGACACTTCTTTTGTTCTTAGCAAGATTAGGTTTAGTTGATGGAATTCATTTCAACACTTTATAGAGCTGTAACACATCATCAACAGCAATACACCACCACCAACACTTGGCCTCTACCCAGCTGAACCGGTGTAGACCCACCTAGCTGTGTAGCTATCATGTTAACCAGTGTTCAGTATAAAGTGCTGTTAGATTAGATCCTGCTAGCTGTGTGTATCGACCTTCAGCCAACCCTCCCTGCCATTATCATCGGATTGGGAGATTGAGTGACAGTAATCCCTCCCTATGGGATTCCCTATTGAAAAGTGAACCCATGCTGCTTGATGCTTGGAGAAGTGGTCAGAATCCAAGGCGAGTGGAAGGAAGAGAGGATCGATGCTGGTCAATCGGCCTCTTC
>NC_137690.1:52160113-52357613 GCF_963989245.1 Nansenia antarctica | reverse complement strand
AGGAGGTAGTGTGTGTGTGTGTGTGTGTGTGTGTGTGTGTGTGTGTGTGTGTGCTTGCACATGTGTGTGTAACTGTGTAGGAGCTTGTGTGTGTGTGTGTGTGTGTGTGTGTGTGCTTGCACATGTGTGTGTAACTGTGTTGGAGCTTGTGTGTGTGTGTGTGTGTGTGTGTTTGTGGTGTGTGTGTGTGTGTGTGTGTGTGTGTGTGTGTTTATGTGTGAGTGTGCCAAGGGCTGTGTCTGTTCTCTAAACACAGGACAATAGGTGATTATTCGGGAGGTGAGAGCCAAATGCCTTTAATGTTTTTTTGACATTAGTGTCCCTCATCTCTATGGTGTTTCCTCAGCAGACGTGCTCCTACCACAGATATCAGACACTTACTGTTGCACAGCTCATTTTGAAGGTAAACCGTATGTACGTTTGCTATCACTCTAAACGCGTGAACGCGTCTGGTGAACACATCCACCATGCAAAAGCAGCTGGACTAAATGGACTGCACTTACAGTATATATATCACCTTATTCCAAAGCGCTTTACAGTGGCCTCTCATTCACCCATTCACACACACACATTCACACACCAATGGCGGCAAGCTACCATGCAAGGCGCAGGCCCGCTTATTGGGAGCAATGTGGGGTTCAGTGTCTTGCCCAAGGACACCTCGACATGTGGCAGTCTGGGGATCGAACCACCGACCTTGCGATCATTAGACGCCAGCTCTATCTCCTGAGCCACAGCCGCCCCCAATAAAGTTAACTCTTATTCATTCACTCGCTTAGCATTGACCTCTATAGTCAACCACGATATGCTGGTTCTCTGTGGCTCAGTTGGCAGAGCATGGCGCTAACAGCGCTTAGGTAGTGGGTTCGATTCTCCCTGGCACCGTATATACACCAGAGGCCGTATTAACGTCATGAAGAGCAATTAGCTGCTCTGTTTCCCTCAGCTGTTCTCGTGTCTGGCTGTGGTTTGGGCCTCATCATTCCCTCAGTGCAGAACAGTCCTGCCAACATCCTCTGGCACGTGAAACTGGACCGGGCTTTCTGGGAGATTTCTGGCCGACTAGTCACCCAACGGACACTTCATGTCGACAGACTCTAGTGATTTCGTTACATGATGTTCTCTGTTTGTTTGACTGTCATATCATATGACTTAAACATTGACTGGAGCCAACTTACTGCGCGGATGAGCACTGGGATTGAGTGTTTACGCCGTGTTCCATTTGAATCACAGAGCTTGCCTGAGCGGTAAGTTGAATGAATACAAATAACAATAACTTTCATTTGAAAATACTTGATGTAAAGGGAAGCTCTAAGAGTGATGGCATCAACAGTGTCTCTTGTTTGGTTTGATGGTCATACCAAAGGACTTACTCCTGGCTGAATGTTTGTGAGGGAAACAACACGTCTGAAACCATCGAGCTGATTGGACTCTAGACAGTAGCAGCTGTTACCATGGTAACTCAGCTGGCCAGATCATGAAGCCTCTTCACACACTAAGATGCTTTACTTGGCTGCTGGAACAAACACATCTGAGACCCCTCAGATGCCCCTAATCCTCTTTTTTTCTTTCCAGGGAACGCCATGATACAGAAGAGAAGAGGTGGAGAGAAGAAGAGAGGAGAGAAAGAGAAGAAGAGAGGAGAGAAAGAGAAGAAAAGAGGAGAGAAAGAGAAGAAGAAAAGAGAGAAAGAGAAGAAAAGAGAGAAAGAGAAGAGGGGGAGGACAGCATGCATACACCCGAACATACTGTTCATACACAGATACAGTACAGTACAATATTGTGTGTGTGTGTGTGTGTGCGTGCGTGTGTGTATGTGTGTGTGTGTGTGCATGTGTGTGTGTGTGTGCATGTGTGTGTGCGTGTGTGTGTGTGTGTGTGTGAGTGTGTGTGTGCGTAGGTGCATGTGCACATGTGTGTGTGCTTGTGTTCGCGTGCAAGTGTGTGTGTGTGTGTGTTTGTGTGTGTGTCTGTGTGTGTGTCTGTGTGTGTGTGTGTTACTGTAACACAGTCTACCCACAGATATCATCCCTAGTGGAGCAGACCCAGCCAACAGAGAAGCAGGGAGATAAAGCCTGAGATATATGGACTTCCCTCCTTCCCTCTGTACCAGAAGGACTTCAGAGCTGCTTGGCCTGGTAGACTCAGAGCTCAGCAGAGTTAAGGTCTGCAGGTGAGTAAACACTGACTTTATTACAGATATATCGACGGACGGACGGACAGACGGAGGACCACACATGCTCCAGACATCCCCACCCTCTGTGGATTTGTGAGAGGGTAATAGGAGCCTGTGTGTGTGTGTGTGGGTGGGTGTGTGTGTGTGTGTGTGTGTGGCCATAATACACAGCTCTCTCAAGGCCTGCAAGAGGCCCTCCAAACTCACCTCCTCCTCAAAAGCCCTCCCCTCCATTCCCCCCCTCTCCCCCTCCTCCCCCTGTACTCGTTAGAGAATACAGCACGGATGCCTTTTCACGGTTATTGGACGTGTTGTTGGCGCTCTAATGACTTAGTAGCAGGAACCTCAGATAACTCTCTGACGGCGGCGTGCCCCTGTGCCCTCATAAAGTCAGTCTGTTATGGGAACCTGATGAAAGGCTGGTGTGTGTGTGTGCATGTGTGTGTGTGTGGTGTTTGTGTGTGTGTGTGTGTGTGTGTGTGTGTGTGTGTGTGTGTGTGTGTGTGTGTGTACTGTGAATGTCATGCCCCCTCCCTCCAATAACAGGAACAATAGAAGGTGGATGGGGATTGGGCATAGGGGGGAAATGCCATGCTATAAATATAGAGGAGTCATGGTGGCAGCGGCTGTGAAAGGTCTGTGGGCAGACAGAGTGAGGTGGCTGGCCTTATGAATTAGGATCCCCCTGAGAACTGCTGCTCACTCTGGGTCTGCCTGGCCTGGCTGAGACACACACACAAGCACCAGCATACATTATGCATATGGTACACACGCACACACACACACACGCACACACGCACAGACTGTTCTGTAGACGCGCAGACATGCATGCATGAGCACACATACACACACACACACACACACACACATATAACATTCTGGACCGAAACTGTCTCAATATCCTGAATTCACTAGAGCAGCATTTTTTTCTCCCCGGTGTTACGGTACATTGCCCATGTTATGGCTACGGCAGCCTAACCCCTAGTTGAACTACACAGCAACCCTGCGTAGGCGAGACTGGGGCCTCGGTCTGGATCTGGAGGCTCAGGCTGGGAGCTAGGGCTGGAGCTGGGGCTGGGGCTGGGGCTGAGGCTGGGGCTGAGGCTGGGGCTGGGGTTGGGGCTGGGGCTAGGGCTGGGGCTGGGAGCTAAGGCTGGGGCTGGGAGCTAGGGCTTGGGCTAAGGCTGGTGCTAGGGCTGGGGCTGGGAGCTAGGGCTTGGGCTAAGGCTGGTGCTGGGGCTGTGGCTGGGGCTGGAGACTCGAGCTGGGAGCTAGGGCTGGGGCTAGGGCTGGGGCTGGGGCTGGGGCTGGGAGCTAGGGCTGAGGCTGGGGCTGGGGCTGGGAGCTAGGGCTGGGGCTAGGGCTGGGGCTGGGAGCTAGGGCTGAGGCTGGGGCTGGGGCTGGGAGCTAGGGCTGGGGCTAGGGCTGGGGCTGGGAGCTAGGGCTGGGGCTAGGGCTGGTGCTGGGGCTGTGGCTGGGGCTGGAGACTCGAGCTGGGAGCTAGGGCTGAGGCTGGGGCTGGGGCTGGGGGTTGAAGCTGGAGACTGGGGCTGGAGGCTGAGAGCTATGGCTGGAGGCTGGGGCTGGAGCTACTGTGTTAAGTACTCCCACATGTGGAGACTGGTGGAGGTTGAAATCGGAGGATGCATGGGAAGGAAAGAGGAATGGAGGCAAACGGCCCCGTCCTCCAGATTTCTAAGAAATGTCCACAAGAAGCGACGGCGTTCTGAAGCTGAAGCTGGAGCTGGAGCTGGGCTCTCTGTGGCTACAGGTGACGACACAACACAGCAACAACAACCTTCAATAGAGATTATCCTGGAGATGATGGGACACTACACTGTCCCTCTCTCTCTCTCTCTCTCTCTCTCTCTCTCTCTCTCTCTCTCTCTCTCTCTCTGACCTGGGATCTGCATTCGATTCACAGTCACAACCCAGGAGATCAATGTTCAGTAGAGATTAGACCAGAGATGCTGAGACTGTGCAGAGCCTCTCTCTCAAGCTGACCTGGGACCTTTACACTCACTACTGAGTGTGGTGCTTTAGTGCTTAACTCTAATAATTGTCTAGAGGGCTAGGGGCCAGGGGTTGGTTTGGAATTCAGCCTATAGACCTTCAGTAGTCCACTGCTAAGGTCATATGGTCCTCAGTTCTCCTACTCACATTAGTGCATGCCTTAACCTTGTGCTTCTGGTTCATGGGAACCTTGCTTTCAAACTGCAAGCTACTTGGAAGCTAAGAATCTAGGTGTGATTATGGATTCTGACTTAAGCTTTTAGCCTCACATCAAATCTATCACTAGAAATGCTTTTTATCATCTACGAAATATTGCCAAAGTTAGACATTTTCTCCGGCAAGCTGAAGCAGAAGTGTTAATGCATGCTTTTGTTATTACCCGTTTGGACTATTGTAACAGTCTCCTTCCTGGTCTTCCGAAGAAAGCTATTGGCCAGCTGCAATTAGTCCAAAATGCAGCAGCGAGAGTTTTAACCAAAACAAGCAGAAGAGCTCTCCTATTTAGAGACTCTACACTGGCTTCCTGTTAAGTTCAGAATACATTTCAAGATCCTTCTGCTTGTTTATAAAGCTCTCACTGACACAGCACCAGAATATCTGAAATACCTTTTGCAGCATATCAGCCCAATAGAGCTCTCAGGTCTTCTGATGCTGGCTTTCTCTGTGTACCACATGTACAAAAGAAGAGATCTGGTGAGGCTGCATTCATTTATGCACCCAAATTGTGGAATGCACTGCCCGTTTACCTTTGGGATGCAACCATCAGCAAATATTTTCAAGTCAAGACTAAAAACCCATGTTTATAATATTGCCTTTAAAAAAAAAAAAAAAACTCAATAATTAAATTATGATTATATAATGATTAAAGCACTTTGAGCTGCAACGTTTGCAGGAAAAGTGCTATACAAATAAAGGTTATTATTATTATTATTATTAGTAGTAGTAGTAGTAGTAGTAGTAGTAGTAGTAGTAGTTGTTATTTGATTTCAGCAAAAACCACACGGCTGCGAGGCGTAACTCAGAATCAGAAACATGTGGTGTGCCCTGATTCTACCTGAGTTTAACATGCTACCTGAGTTTAACATGCTACCTGAGTTTAACATGCTACCTTTAACATTCTAGCTTGAGTTTGAGGTTGCATTTATAAATTTGCTCTGGAAATCTGATCAGCACTCATGGAATGCCTCTTATCCAATCAAATTACTTGGTCTCTTTATGACGTTGAACCCAGTGTGCGCTCCGGCGCTCAGAACGAATGTACGAATGCAGCCTGAGTGTTATGACACGGGGGCGAGGGAGCTCAAGGACACGACACCGGAGGCAGAATATAGTGTTAGCCCCGTAGGGTATTTATTTACAGTGCAGGTGGGTGGAAACACAGATGATGAGTCCGGAGGTTTCAGCCTGGCGGGCTGGGGGTTTCAACCTGGCGGGATGGCGGTAGTGGTTGGCATAGGCTGTGGAGGAACAGGAAAGCAGGGTAAGTCTCCACGGTAGGCCAGTACACAAGATATCAACGAATCGCAAGAATAGGCACAAGAGCAAAGTTCATCACTAATCACAGCGGATACTTGCCAGGTCATTCTTAGGGAAGAACTGACGATGATTGAAGGGAGTCCAGGGTAGATGTAGCCAGAGGGTTGATTGGGGAGTGGAGACAGGTGTGTGGGTTTGACTGTGGCTGGATAACCCTCCAATCACCGGGAACGAGCTTCACCTGCGGCGGAGAGCACGCTGTGCTCGGGTTGTGGGGGCGGGGGAGGGCGTGTGTGACGGCCCAGCCGTAACAGGACCCCCCCCCGAGGGGGAGCCTCCTGGCGACCGGCCCGGAGCCTCCGGGTGGGCCCGATAGAAGTCCCTGAGGAGGACTGGGGACATGATCTGGGACCGGGGAATCCAGCTCCGTTCCTCTGGGCCATATCCTTCCCAGTCCACCAGGTACTGGAAACCCCGGCCACAGCGACGAGCCCCGAGGAGCCTCCTTACCGCCCACTGGGGGTGGCCATCCACCAACTGAGGAGGGGGCGGTGCAGGGGCTGGTGGCATCAGGTCGCTGGCGACATGGGGCTTAACCCGGGAGACGTGGAACACCGGGTGGATCCGACGGAGGGAGTGAGGGAGGACCAGCCGGATGGCAGCGGGGTTGATGACCCGGTCGATGACGTAGGGGCCGATGTACCTCGACGCCAACTTCCGGGAGGGGACATTGAGGGGGAGATCCGCCGTGGAGAGCCAGACCCTCTGGCCCACCTGGTACACCGGAGCTGGAGTGCGACGACGGTTGGCGCTTCGGGTAGTTCGGGCGGTGGCCCGAAGCAAGGCCGAGCGTACGGAGGTCCAGACCCGACGACAGCGAAGGAGGTGTGCCTGGACTGATGGTACCGACGCTTCGCCCTCCTGGGTAGAAAGCAGGGGTGGCTGGTACCCCAAGGAGCACTCGAAGGGGGACCGGCCGGTGGCTTCATTCACCATGGCGTTCAGGGAGTACTCCACCCAGGGTAGGTCCTTGCTCCAGGAGGATGGATGGAGGGAGGACATGCAGCGGAGTGCCGACTCCAGGCTCTGGTTGGCTCTCTCCGCCTGCCCATTGGTCTGGGGATGGTAGCCGGAGGAGAGGCTGGTCGTGGCCCCAATCCCCGAACAGAAGGCCTGCCACACCTTGGATGTGAACTGGGGGCCACGGTCGGAAACCACATCCTGGGGAAGCCCGTAAAGCCGGAAGACGTGGGTGGTGAGTAGCTCCGCCGTCTCCGCCGAGGTCGGTAGCTTTGCCAGAGCTACCAACCGCACGGACTTGGAGAAGCGGTCCACGATGGTGAGGATGACCGTGTTGCCTAGGGACGGGGGAAGGCCGGTCACGAAGTCCATGGCGAGGTGGGACCACGGTCGACCGGGCACGGGTAGAGGCCGCAGCAGTCCTGAAGGCGGCCGGTGGGATGCCTTGCTGCGAGCGCAGGTAGGGCAGGCCGAGACGAACTCCCTGACGTTCGCGGCCATGGTGGACCACCAGAACCGCCGGCGCAGGAAGGACAGTGTGCGTAGGGCCCCAGGATGGCAGGCGAAGCGGCTGGCGTGGCCCCACTGCATCACCTTGGTTCTGACGGCGTCCGGGACGAAGAGACGGCCGGGGGACCCCGGTCGGGGATCTGGCTGGGTGCGCTGTGCAGCTCTGACCACCGCCTCGATCTCCAGGGTGACCACTCCAACGACCCGGGAGGATGGAACGATGGTGTCAGGAGTGGTGGGTTCCTCCTCTGCGGCATGGAGCCGAGAAAGGGAGTCAGCCTTGGCGTTCAGGGAGCCCGGACGGAACGTGAGGTGGAAGTTAAACCGCCCGAGGAACAGGGCCCAGCGTGCCTGACGGGAGTTCAACCGCCTGGCCGACTTGATGTAGGTTAGGTTCTTGTGGTCCGACCAGACGGTGAAGGGGTGCTCTGCGCCCTCCAGCCAGTGCCGCCACTCGTGGAACGCCTCCACCACCGCCAGCAGCTCGCGGTTCCCAATGTCGTAGTTGGCCTCGGCGGAGGTATAACGGCGGGAGTAGAAGGCGCAGGGGTGCACGGTCTGGTCCTCCGACCGTTGAGAGAGCACGCCACCGACGCCCGTGTCTGAGGCGTCCACTTCCACAATGAAGGGCCTAGAGGGGTCTGGGTTGATTAGGACCGGCGCCGAGGTGAAGAGCCTCTTCAGGTCACTGAAGGCAGCGCTGGCTGCTGGTGTCCACGTGAACTGGCGCAGGGGGGAGGTGAGGGGGGCGGCTACCCGGCTGAAGTCCCGGATGAATCGCCGGTAGAAGTTGGCAAAGCCGAGAAATGACTGCAGCTGTTTCCGGGTGGTAGGTTGGCCCCACTCGACGACGGCCCGAGTCTTCTTGGGGTCAGGGCGAGTCAACCCACCCTCCACGATGAGCCCCAGGAATTCCACCGAGTGAGTGTGGAACGAGCACTTCTCAGCCTTAATAAAAAGGCGATTCTCCAGTAGGCGCTGGAGGACTAGGCGGACATGTTGGACATGCTCCTCAGGGTTCCTGGAGAATACTAGGATGTCGTCCAGGTAGAGGACGACAAAGATGTCCAGCATGTCCCTGAGGACGTCGTTCATGAGGGCCTGAAAGACGGAGGGGGCGTTAGTGAGACCAAAGGGCATGACCAGGTACTCATAGTGGCCACGGGGGGTCTTGAACGCCGTCTTCCACTCGTCACCCTCACGAATCCGGACCAGATGGTAGGCGTTCCGGAGGTCCAACTTAGTGAAGATGGTGGCCCCAAGGAGGGGCTCAAAGTTGGAGCTCATGAGGGGGAGAGGATAGGTGTTCCGGACGGTGATGGCATTGAGCTCACGGTAGTCAATGCATGGCCTGAGGGTTCCATCCTTCTTCTTCACGAAGAAAAACCCCGCTGCCACCGGGGAGTGTGATGGACGGATGAGCCCCTCAGCCAGACAGTCGGAGATGTAGGTGTCCATGGCTGCCTTCTCCGGGGGGGCAAGGTTGTAGAGGCGACTGACCGGAAGTTTGTTGCCAGGGCGGAGCTCGACGGCACAGTCGTAGGGCCGGTGAGGCGGCAGGGTGCGAGCACGCTCCTTGCTGAAGGCCTCTCCGAGGTCGTGGTAGACCTCTGGGATGGAGGAGAGGTCAGGGGGAGCCGGAGGCGGTCGCAGAGGCGATGTGGGGGTATGGGCGGCACGGAGGCACCGGGCGTAGCATGCGGTACTCCAGCTCAGGATACGTCCCTCACCATAGCTGACATGGGGAATGTGGAGCTCGAGCCACGGTCGTCCCAGGATGAGCGGGGACTGGGGGGTCTTGAGGATGTAAAACCGGATCTCCTCCACATGGTTCCCCGAGACGGTCAAGGAGAGGGGTGTAGAGCGGTGGGTGAGAGGCCCCAGGCTGTGTCCGTCTAGGGCTGAGACGGAGAGGGGGGTCTCGAGGGCAACGAGGGGAACGGCAGCTGAGCGGGCCAGCTGGGCGTCCATAAAGTTCTCGTCTGCTCCCGAGTCAATAATGGCCTCGACCGTGAGGTTCTGCCCCTGCCAGGAGAGGGTGACAGAGAACCTGGCTGGGCTGGTGGTAGGTGGGGATTGAGAGGCACGGCTCACCCGGATTCCCCCTTCGGGTGAGCCTGCCCTTTTGATAGGGACGGGCAGGTGTCACGGAGGTGTCCCTTCTCTCCACAGTAGAGGCACAGTCCCTGGGCCCTTCTCCTCTCCTTCTCCGCCGTGGTGAGGCGGGCTCGACCAAGCTGCATCGGCTCCTCGCCAGTGCATGGGGTGTAGGTCGACTCCCGTGCGGAGGAGGGGTTGGCTGTGACGATAGGGTCCTGGGGGCGTGGCGAGCTGGTCTGGTAGCGCCCTCTCTCTCTCCGACGCTCCCGGGAGCGCTCGTCAACGTCGATGGCTAGGGCCACTAGTTCGTCCAGGGCGGCGGGTCTGTCCCGGACGAGCTCGTCCTTGATGGCCTCACTCAGCCCCTGGCGGAAAGCAGATCGCAGTGCCCTGTCATTCCATCCGCTTCCGGCTGCCAGGGTGCGAAACTCGGTAGAGTAGGCCGCCGCGGTCCGGTTCCCCTGGTGGAGTGACATCAGTCGCGCCCCGACCTCCTGTCCGGCAGTGGGGTGGTCGAAAACCCTCTTGAACTCCGTGAGGAAGGTAGCGTAGTCACCGAACAGGTCAGGGCGGGCGCAGAGGGTGGCCTGGACCCAATTCAGGGCGTCGCCGGTGGTGAGGTTGGTGATGAACGCCACCCGGGCTGCCGGCGACCAGAACTGGCTGGGCTGATGCGAGAACACCAACTCGCACTGGAGGATGAAGCCTCGGAACTGGGCGAAGGCTCCGTCGAAGGGGCGGGGGCTGGCTAGGTGGGGCTCCCGTGGCTGTCCAGTAGGTGGTGCCGGTAGCTGGGCAGGGTCAGGGAGAGCAGGGGGGGGGGCAAAGGCTGCGAGCGCGGCCACCTGTGCTGTAAGCGCTTGGGTCGTAGAGATGAGGTGCTGCATCTGGGTGGCGCGGTGCTCCTGGTTAGCCTCCTGGGTTGTCAGGCGAGTGTTCAGGGCCTGGCACGCTGTAGCGGCCGCCTGGAGGAGGTGAGTGTGTTCCGTGAGGATCTGGATAGCCGTCGGGCCGGATCCAGGGGTGGGAGATGGTGTCCGGTCCTTCGTGTCGTCTGAGCCCAATTTCATGGTCAGTTCTTCTGTTATGACACGGGGGCGAGGGAGCTCAAGGACACGACACCGGAGGCAGAATATAGTGTTAGCCCCGTAGGGTATTTATTTACAGTGCAGGTGGGTGGAAACACAGATGATGAGTCCGGAGGTTTCAGCCTGGCGGGCTGGGGGTTTCAACCTGGCGGGATGGCGGTAGTGGTTGGCATAGGCTGTGGAGGAACAGGAAAGCAGGGTAAGTCTCCACGGTAGGCCAGTACACAAGATATCAACGAATCGCAAGAATAGGCACAAGAGCAAAGTTCATCACTAATCACAGCGGATACTTGCCAGGTCATTCTTAGGGAAGAACTGACGATGATTGAAGGGAGTCCAGGGTAGATGTAGCCAGAGGGTTGATTGGGGAGTGGAGACAGGTGTGTGGGTTTGACTGTGGCTGGATAACCCTCCAATCACCGGGAACGAGCTTCACCTGCGGCGGAGAGCACGCTGTGCTCGGGTTGTGGGGGCGGGGGAGGGCGTGTGTGACGGCCCAGCCGTAACACTGAGAGTCTAGCCTGAGTTTAACATTCTAGTCTGAGTTTAACATTCTAGTCTGAGTTTAACATTCTAGCCTGAGTTTGACATTCTAGCCTGAGTTTAACATTCTAGCCTGAGTTTAACATTCTAGCCTGAGTTTAACATTCTAGTCTAAGTTTAACATTCTAGTCTGAGTTTGACATTCTAGTCTGAGTTTGACATTCTAGTCTGAGTTTAACATTCTAGCCTGAGTTTGACATTCTAGTCTGAGTTTGACTTTCTAGCCTGAGTTTAACATTCTAGCCTGAGTTTGACATTCTAGCCTGAGTTTAACATTCTAGCCTGAGTTTAACATTCTAGCCTGAGTTTAACATTCTAGCCTGAGTTTAACATTCTAGCCTGAGTTTAACATTCTAGCCTGAGTTTAACATTCTAGCCTGAGTTTAACATTCTAGCCTGAGTTTGACATTCTAGTCTGAGTTTGACATTCTAGTCTGAGTTTAACATTCTAGTCTGAGTTTGACATTCTAGTCTGAGTTTAACATTCTAGTCTGAGTTTGACATTCTAGTCTGAGTTTGACATTCTAGCCTGAGTTTGACATTCTAGTCTGAGTTTGACATTCTAGTCTGAGTTTAACATTCTAGTCTGAGTTTGACATTCTAGTCTGAGTTTAACATTCTAGTCTGAGTTTAACATTCTAGTCTGAGTTTAACATTCTAGTCTGAGTTTGACATTCTAGTCTGAGTTTGACTTTCTAGTCTGAGTTTGACATTCTTGTCTGAGTTTGACTTTCTAGCCTGAGTTTAACATTCTAGCCTGAGTTTAACATTCTAGTCTGAGTTTAACATTCTAGTCTGAGTTTGACATTCTTGTCTGAGTTTAACATTCTAGTCTGAGTTTAACATTCTAGTCTGAGTTTAACATTCTAGACTGAGTTTAACATTCTAGTCTGAGTTTAACATTCTAGTCTGAGTTTGACATTCTAGTCTGAGTTTGACATTCTAGTCTGAGTTTAACATTCTAGTCTGAGTTTGACATTCTAGTCTGAGTTTGACATTCTAGTCTGAGTTTGACATTCTAGTCTGAGTTTGACTTTCTAGCCTTAGTTTGACATTCTAGCCTGAGTTTGACATTCTAGCCTGAGTTTGACATTCTAGTCTGAGTTTGACATTCTAGCCTGAGTTTGACATTCTAGCCTGAGTTTGACATTCTTGTCTGAGTTTAACATTCTAGCCTGATTTTAACATTCTAGTCTGAGTTTAACATTCTAGACTGAGTTTAACATTCTAGTCTGAGTTTAACATTCTAGTCTGAGTTTGACATTCTAGTCTGAGTTTGACATTCTAGTCTGAGTTTAACATTCTAGTCTGAGTTTGACATTCTAGTCTGAGTTTGACTTTCTAGCCTTAGTTTGACATTCTAGCCTGAGTTTGACATTCTAGCCTGAGTTTGACATTCTAGTCTGAGTTTGACATTCTAGCCTGAGTTTGACATTCTAGCCTGAGTTTGACATTCTAGCCTGAGTTTCTGTGGCACTAAAGCTAAGGCCACTCAGACGACATGCATACAGGACACTTCTGCCTCTGGACCACCTAAGCAGTGAGCTCACAGGAGGTGAGGTCAACCCAGCCATCCTGGTTTCCTTTCCCTTCTCCACCCCAGACATGTCCAGTACAGTCGCCTTCTCTAGCTCGAAATATCTGCTCAACACGTTTTCTCCCTAAACCCTCTCCATCATGCATGTGTTGCCATGACGGATGAGTTCTGTTTTGTTTTTCACCACCACAATTAATGAACCTAATGCATTTCAAGAGTTCAAACTCTGTCAGCTTCTGGCTCTATCAGAACTAGTCCTGTTTAAGCTCACAGCCCTTAAGAGCTCCTTCAGTAATGGACCCCGCAGGCTTCAGGCTTGCCTTAGGCGATCATCACAGCAGGAAGAGCAGCAGCCAAAACCAACAGAGCTCACAGTCACCGCCTGGCCTTCGCTGTGCCTGCCCTGTCAATGTTGGCTCTCCTGTTCTCCCCTCTCCCTGCCTCTCCTTCCACCGGCTTGGCTGGTGATGAACACTTATTGCTTTTCCCTGTGTCTGCGTCTCCAGATATTGTACCATAGGCCCAGGTTGCCATGGCAGCCTGCCGGACAACAAGTGTACACAGTGGTAAAAGAGTGAGATGTGAGAGGAGGAGGAGGAGAGGAGGAGAGGAGGCTGAGGGGTGCTGCTGCTGCTGCTGTGGTGGCTAACAACGTCACCATACTCTGCCAGGACATTCCACACTTCCCGCCATTCCACAAGCCCAGCCAGAGAGAGTGAGAGAGGGAGAGAGAGGGAGAGAGAGGGAGAGAGAGAGGGAGAGAAAGGGAGAGAGAGAGGGAGAGAGAGAGAAGGAGAAGGAGAGAGAGAGGTGTGGAAGAGAAAGAGGGAGAGAGAAGGAGAGAGAGAGAGAGGGGGAGAGAGAAGGAGGAAGAGAGAGAGACAGAGAGACAGAGAGAGAGAGAGAGAGAGAGAGAGAGAGAGAGAGAGAGAGAGAGAGAGAGAGAGAGAGAGAGAGAGAGAGAGAGAGAGAGAGAGAGAGAGAGAGAGAGAGGGGATATTGCAGCTGCAGAAGTGAAACCTGTGGGTATAGAGTGTATCATTGAAGGAATGAGAGTGGTGGATGACTTAGGGTGTTCCCAATGCTAAAAGCCACGTTTGTGGTATGTACCCAGTGTGAATGAGCTGATTGGAGGCGCATGGAGGCCCTATAAGTCATTTCTAATTATCTCTCTCAGTTGTATAGTAACCCCCTCTGGCAAGCAGATCTGTAGGACCATCTAGACCAATAAGAAACGGACATGGCTCTCAGTATGACCATACCCGCAGCATCTATGTGAAACACTGTAGAGCCTCAGTGTTATTCAAGGTCACATTCTAGCACTCTGTAAAGGCTGTCATTTCGAATGGAAATGACATAATGTGACAACAGCTGGTGTCTCAGCAACCAATCCAAATGTTCCAACTTTTATTCTGAAAAGTTTAATTAAAAAAGCCAAAACATTGCAATGCAATGGGGATTACTCACCGAATCCATTGCATTGCAATGTTTTGCTTGACTAGAAAGTATGTCATTGATTTTCAACAATGTTGAAAATTATTTTCCTTTTTCAGAATGAAAGTCTGAACAGTATTGGTTGCCGACTTGTTCCCGGTTTCACCAGCTGCTATTACATATATCACATGCTCCCCAGTCAGAAGACAATTGAGGGACAGGTCTGGTATTGTGGTGGCACATGCAAGTCGTATCTGGGCCACATCCACATTCTGGCCAAGGTCTGGGGCCTCATTTATAGAAAGTACTCAGATCAAATTTTGATGTTACCCGTGTCGTACGTAGAAAACCACGTCAACGTAGTGATTTATACAATTTCAACGTGAGTCAATTTGACCGTGGAAACGATCGTAGCTCTACGTCGAGTATTGACCTTGCGTACGCACATTACCTACTGGTTATGCGGAGTTATTACAGGCATGTGAGCCGCACTGCCTAGTGTAATTCATGCAAGTGGCTCGTAATAAAATTAACGATGTTGTTATCAGCCAAGAAAATGAGTTTCATTCAAGATTTAAAAGGAACTGATGTTTATGATTGTATTTCAGTCTTCCTTTATATCCCTCCGGAGCTGTCTATCTCCCCTTCAACATGCCTAGTGCGTTCCACAACGGACCTTGCCTGGCCACACGCTAAATTATACTGGATTTTCTCCGGTGTCTGAGAGTTCGCAAAGGGAGTGAGCAGCCATATAAGAATAAGACCACCTGATAAGAATAAGACCATTATATTATTACAGTATAAGCAGCACTCGAGTTGAGGGGGGATGGCATCCCCCCAGAAATAAAAACAGTCAAAATCGTCCCCCTCTTTCGTCCCCCTCTTTCCATACTTTATATCATTTTATCAATGAACGTGGTATTACTGCTATTTCAAGGTGCGAGGGGGCACGCACACATGCAATTAAATGTTTACCAAGTTACTGACACTCAAGTCACTGACGCTGAGGGGGTGCTAAAATTGTCCTCATATCATAAAATCCACCACCTCCCCTGATTTTCTTTTACAACTTGAGTACTGAGTATAAGCATGTGCCTGGTTAGTTGTCATGATCAAACGTTACAAATGCAACTTACCGGGAAGCCACCCTTCTCTGCCCTCTCCCGCTCCCAGACGAACGCCTACCCTATATTATAGCACTTGTCTTAATTCAGCTGCCATAATTGAGCCGCTATCACAGGGCGTTAATACAAAGCTCATTCACCTGCGTTCATTTTACCTGCGTTGGTATTTATAGAAGGAAGCACGTACGCAACTTTAAACCATATCAGCCCGTTTTATAAATAATGCTTACGTCCGTTTAGAAAAATGTGCTTACGTGAAAGTCAAAGATGACGTTCAAGTACTTTTTTATAAATGAGGCCCCTGGCCTTTTCATGGCAGAGATAAGACTCAGGCAGCCAAGAGCCAGTCCACTTCTGACCCGGGGAACACAGTTGTACCTGGGCCATATCTGGATGCCAATAGAAAACTGAAGTGATCTTTTCACTGCTGACTGGGTCCTAGTCTGTGTTTAAATGCATATTATTTCTCCCTCATTTATAATGTCCACCACAAATGGTCTAAAATACAATACCATTAAGTGGAAAATAAAGGTCCTTCAAAGTGAGCCGTAATCCTGTGACTAATTTGGGGAGAGTGACCACACCACACACACTTTCCATTGGAGTGCAGTGGAGCAGAGTGATCTTCCTGAGAATACAATGAAACAATCCACAAGTGCACCGCAGCCTTCATTATTGTTCTAGGAGCCCGGTGCTCAGATCACACGGCTTGATGCAGGTCATTCGGAAAATCTCACCATGATGAGGGCTAGATGAGCCAACACACACACACACACACTTGAATACACACACACACACACACACACACACTTGAATACATCTGATCAGATATGAGATGTTCACCTCAGAGAGTACCCCTACACTGAGGTCACAATCACCCTCCTGGGGGGAAATTCATCTGGTCCTAACAGATGCACCGAAAACAATGGGTTTTGGCTGCAACTGGGGCTAAAGGAGAGCGGGAATGGCAGTGTGTTTTACAGTATGCTAGCGCAGCACAACGCTCCTAAAAATAGCCTCAGTGTGGTCCACTTCTTCTGCTGATATTCAGGACATCGCCTCTCGGGTGGCCACATTAAAATGGACCACTGTGTTTAAAACGGCTTTTTATGCGGAATTCACCAAGAACCAGTCAGCGCAAATAGGCTAAATAGATTATGTTTGTTTAAGTGGTAGCAAAAATACATTTAGGAGTGTCTGAGCCTCATTAGGGGTAATGGTCGGTGTGTCTAAACAAGGAGAGACAGATCTACGATATGATACCATCAAATATACCCTGGTCTTGTTTGTACGCCAGGATTTCTCTGTTTTTGTAAAGCAAATGAGTAGAATAATGAGTCCCTGCAAAAACAGGGAATAATGCTGTACTTGCAAACAGTGTAACACAGTTAAGTCATCTAATTTTAGTTTGATTTAAGTGAGAACAATTTTAGAGAGAAGCGAGAGGCCTACTTCTGGTTTTACTCCAACAAAAGCCAAAACATCACTCATAATAATCACTTGAGGATCATTTTTAGCTATAGGGGCATCACAGATATGCTCTTATAACCCCCCTGGCAGCCATTTTAAAAATGGCCGATAATATTGCTTTGGGGCCAAGACACTCATTTTGAATGGCCATGCCTGAATAGATTATTGGTGCAGTAAGACCAAGGATGGTTCCCAGGACAGTGTTGCCTGGATATTTTAGAACTAATTCCACTTAGTGGAATTACGCAGCAAATATATTTGTGGCGACTTCCGGCTTAGCGAACTATGGAGTGGCACGCACATAAGAGCTAGCAGAATTGCCTAATTATATATTTTAAAGGCAGTCTTCAAACACCACTTTTTGGTTATATTGAATATATTATACCTGTTAACTAATTCGTTTTTTTTTTTTTTTAAACCTTGAAAATGCCTCCAAAACCAGCTAAATCATTAAGTATGTCTCAGTCGCAGCAAAAACAGACTCAATGTGGCGCGATCTCGCTCTCTGGTGAATCCTTGACCCACACTCAGGTACTTTTCTCAACGGATACCAGTGCGACAGATATCTCGGCCCTCAAACTGGACATTCTCGCATCTGACCGCATCTAAATTAGAATCATTACCTCCTGACTGATGTTATGTTGAGAGTGTCATGTGGGAGGGGGATGGGGAAGTTATCGTGGGGTAGTCCTTGTTGATTGCAGGCGTTTTTATAGGGTCACACAGCCTAGCTTCTGTAACACAGATTTAAAGTGCACCTTTGTTTCATTATTTTCTATACTGAATACGTTTTCTTTTCAGGAATACCATGTTGCTAAATTTGAGGGAGGGATGGTCTTATTTGATATTCATGTTCAGAAAAAAAAGAAGAAAAAAAAAGAGTAATCTGTGATATGTGTATATGCTATTTTGTGTATCATTGTGTATGTACTCTTTGAATAAAAACTTTGTTTAAAAAAAATATATATATTTGTGTCTAACTCAGGTGTAATTGGATGCACCTGTGCAGCAATGGTTTAATTTAATTTGCAACATACCGTAGCACTTTCAGGTAATGGTGAAGGGATATGTTCCCCTAACTTCTGCAACACATTAGACCCAGGAAGTCAATGTTTACGGATCGTAGTACATATTTGTGAGTTCTACTCTATATATTTACAATATTTAAGGCACTAATCTATCTCTACCATTGAACTATTGAGAACTGTCTGTGAATGTACAGGTAAGAAGCATTTTCTCTTTGTTTGCTTATTTTCTTTGTTTGCTTATTATTCTTTTTTTACTTTTTTGCTAAATCTGTTTCAGTTTACTGTAAAATGGTTGAATACCATTAGTTTGTGGTTCCGACCAAGTCTTACCTCATGTTGTTTTTTGGAAACCTGACTAAGGTGGGAAAATGCACAGCAAGCTAATCATTGGCCAAAGCCAATCTACCAATCCACAAAATTATAGCTCACTTGAGACAAACTATAACTCATTTTATTTTCGAACCTGAGATGTTATTCAAACACAAATGGTGCACACACCTCACCATTGCAATCGAGCTGAACTCCGTCTAAGTCTGATTTCCTAATACATCTAAATCATCCCTGTGTTGAGAGAGAGAGCGGGAGGAGAGGGAGATGGAGAGAGGGAGAGAGAGAGAGAGAATTAGGTGGCTGGAGTCGCCCTGTAAGGAAATACCTTAGGAGAGAGAGTTGGCAGGCGGTCTGTTTGGATAAGCCAGTAAGAATCTCTACAGAGCACTATAGCTGACACCTACCGCAGATTGAGTCTTAGCCATCAATTGATGAGTTATGTAGAATTCACGCCCTTGTCCAAATGAAAAACATTATTTCAGGATGTTGTTGGCCTTTAAAACATCTGTTGGTAGTCGAAGTCTTCATAATTTAAAATGCATGCAAATGCTATAATCAGTGACTCCTAAAATGTCAGTTACTGAAATAATATTTCACTTCCTAATGTTAAAAGCTAATATTTACGTTTTCCCAGCATTGAATCAAGAGTTTATTAATTACTTAAATTTCTATTTATAGAATGTATATATTCTATATATATTCATAATATGCTATGTGACAGTATTTAAGTAATTTTCAACCCCACAGTTTAAAGTACTGTAGAACTTTGAGCAGGTTTTTCCCTTCATGATCGAAGTAACTCACAGATCTCAGCTGTGTTCAGGTTTACATGAGGTATGAGTGTACGTGTGCATAAATGTGTATGCATGTTGACAGTCACGCTACATTTACCAAGCAGCCAGGGAAAATGATCGCTTCACTTGAGGAAAAGACCTTAGGAATGAGCCGCTAAATGATTTCCATTTGGGCCTCTGACGTCACAGCTGACAGAGATATGTTAACAGCGTCTAATTGCTTTGGATATACATTTTACAATATCAAAGGACTGTGTCTGCTTTTTATTTTGATGTATATTTATCCTTTATTAATCCAGGGGAGTAGATCCCAGATTAGTGTCTCTTTTTCAATGGCGCCGTGGTAACAGAAAATATAAACACTTCCTGCCATGACAACATACATAGAGTCTAGTCAAAGGGCAGCTCCGTTTACTGTACAGTAACAACACATTTCAAAGGAAATGATGATAGCTGACCGAGATGTACACACTCACACCCACTCACACATAGTCGCCTACAGGCTATGCACACGCACACACAAGACGATGTTGCTACAGACTGTGCATGCTGACAAATGGACAGAGAAACACTTACAAAAACATACACACACACGCACACACACACACACACACACACACATACACCTACCCACTCACACACACACAGTAGAAAGTAAGTGTGTGTACAGTGCAGTGTGTGTGTGTGTGTGTGTGTGTGTACAGTTTCTCCATTGTCGGGCAGTGTTTACGACGCTGCCGTCCCTCCTCAGCTCTCTGGGTTATCAGCCGGTGGGTCACGCTGGTATTTCCTGCCCGCACCAAGAGCAGAAGGTGGCACAGGATGAGTGCTGCTTCCTGCCCTGGCACACCCAACACGTAGCCCCCTCCCACCCAAACCCTGCATCTCGCCAGGGCCTGGCACGCTCCACCGAAGCCCCAGGAGAAGGCTAGAGGAGGGACTGGGACTGGACTTTTACTGTACATGGTGGCTCCATGTCCAAATGGATAAGGGGAAGGAGAGAGAGAGAGAGAGAGAGAGAGAGAGAGAAAGAGAGAGGGGCGTGTAGAGAGTAAGAGAGAGAGGGGGGTGGGAGAATGAGTGGTGGGGGAGTGAGACAGAGAGGTGGGGAGTGAGACAGAGAGGTGGGGAGTGAGACAGAGGGAAAGAGAGAGAGAGAAAGAAAGAGTCCATTTCCAGCCATGTCTTCCTCTTCTGTTTGGATTGAATGTCATTGGACTTTGAACTATTGCATATAAACATATCAGATCACACCAACCATACAGTAGCTTTCCCAAGCACCATTAGTCCCTCTGCACGACCATAGAAATCTACCAGAAACTGAAACAATGTAGTGAAAACAGTGTTGATGGACTGTGTGAGTCCTTTGTTCAGAGTACATTTGACCTGCCTTTAGGAAACACCCCCCCGAAAAAACGTTACGAGTCTTGAAAATCCGGGGAGTTGTTTCAAGTTTCAAGTTTATTGTTACGTCACATTACACAAGTGCAAGAGAGTAAAATTCGGAGGCTTCAGTTCCTAACATTGCAGCACAAGACAATAAGGCAATAGGCATAATTCAAGATAATAAAAAAAGTAGTACAGGAAATAAGTGACAAATACAATTATTTACAATTAGCACTATGTAATTTGTAGACAATAAGGCACTAGGCATAATTCAATAAAAAGTGTCAACAGTACAGGACATAAGTGACAGTAGTAAAGTGGGTGTACAGGGAGTAGAGGAGAGGACTCAGGACTCAGGACACTGTCCAGTCATGTGTGGTTGGAATGAGTGCAGTACTTTCCTCCAAGACACATTTGTCTTCATTTCACTTCTACATGAGACAGCTTCAAAGAATCACAGAGAGAGAGAGAGAGAGAGAGAGAGAGAGAGAGAGAGAGACCTATACTGTATAAAGTCAACATGTATTTTTAGCTGCCCTTTTATTTTCTCTTTGATAAACCTCCTCCCAAGTCCCCACATAGCAGTGACCTGACTTCATCTGTAGTGTGAGAGCAGCTATTTTCTATGCTCCTTTCAGAAGCCACATGTACTGCACAGTCCATACCCACCACAGCACTGACAAGAGACCATTTTTTCCTTCATGTTTACATCACGAGTGTCCCAACCTCAGAAGAGTCCTTTGATTCTAACAGATGTCTTCAGAGGCCTGTAGCCATGTAGAGAGTGGAACTGACTGACTGACTGACTGGCTGATTGACTGACTGGCTTACTGACTAAGTGACTGAGTGACTGACTGAGTGACTGACTGACTAACTGGCTGACTGGGTGACAGACTGGCTGACTGGCTGACTGACTGACTCACTGACTGGCTTACTGACTAAGTGACTGAGTGACTGACTGGCTGACTGAGTGACAGACTGACTGACTGACTGACTGGCTTAATGTATTATGGGTTGTGTGGAGGTTTATTTGGTCGGAATTCCCACATGGATCTCTTAGCCATGAGGTCTTTCCCATGGGAAATGCAGAGAGGATTCTTCTCTGGGCTCATCAGAGAGAATCTGCAGATGTTTGTAAATATGCCGGTGGCACTGTGTGTGTGAGGGTTCTTTGGAGACACCATGATCACAGGGCTCGTAGGAACACATTTGGAACATGTTTTTTTTTTCGGATGTCAGATTGACTTTTAAAGCACACACCCATACACTACCCTTTCCATTACACTGCACAATGTGTCCACTGTAAAATGATACAGTATCAACTGTTTTCTATGGCATAGTTTGGGGAAGTGGTTCTTCATACTTTAGTGAGAACATTCAGTGAACCAGTGCCCAATGAAACAGTTATTGTCTTAATTTCCCTCCCTGACATCAGTGATGCATATTGAATCATTTTCATCCGGAGGAAAGGAGGGGTGATCCAGATTAAAAGTTTTGAAATACTTGGGCCCGAATACATGGGCCCTTATCTATCATTTGGGGATTTGCATGATCCCCTAACTCCATCCACCCTCCTCTCCCCCACCCCTCTCCCCCCATGCCCAATAATGTGCCAGAGACACATAGGGACAGATGACAGGACGGGGGTTAGACCAAACTGTCCACAACTCTCCACATACTAGTTTAGGTCTGAACATTATCCTCTTGAAACAATTAGGGCCTACATGTAACACAGATGGCTTGCGGCACCACCGAAATGGAGTCTTGTTTGTGCACAAGGAACGACATGGTAATGTTCCGTTGATGTGCTGTATGTAAAAGCTCTTGTAAAAGGACGGGTCTTGTGAAAGGATCACTGTTAGTTAGTTAGTTAGTTAGTTAGTTAGTTTGTTAGTTAGTGATAGATGTTGGGGTTAAAGTCTGTGATCTTACATCGTCTAGCCCTTTGTCGAATTCTGCTGAACTCTTATGATTAAACACATATTTGTACCGTAAACACTGAGGAAAGACGAGTCACTTCATTTCCCAGAAACAGGATGTTACCAAACTCACCAAGGAGTAAGCAACATGTTCTAAATGTGTTTATTTTCTCCTCTGCCTGTTTTTTGGACAACATTCAGTTTTCTCTCCCAGAGAACAATAGCTGTGAGAACACGGTGACAGGTTGGCAGCGGCGTTTGGAGCGCTTGTGATAAACATTCCCTTCTATTAGTCAAGTGTGGCTCACGCTGAGAGAGAAAGCAGTGAGAAGATAGTGAGAAAGTTGTCAATATTTTGTACAGTTACACCATTTAGCAGCTGTTATCCAAAGCAACTTTACAGGGACAGTCTCTCTGGGGTGATTTAGGGCTAAGTGCCTTACTCAAGGGCACATTGGTGGGGGTGATCCCAGGTGGGAATTGGATTCATGACCTTCTGATCACCAGTCCAACTCACTATCCACTAGGCCAACCAACAAGCCCCTCTGAGACTTCCTCCCTCCTCCCCCATGGTCCAGTTCTCAGATGGGTGAACAATAGTTCTTATTCAATGCCAATCAACATGTTATTGATGTGTAATTGATGTGTAATAAGAGGACGCATGAGAGGAGGGTTGAGAGGAGAGTGAGAGTGTGTTGTCAGCAAGCCGCTATGGGACTTCCTCCTTACTCCTCCAAGCTCCACTTCCTGTAAAGTGTATAATGAATAATCAGATCATAATCAGATAATTCAGTCAATGTCAATGTGGACTATGTGAATGTTATATGATGTGGATGTTTTAGATGTTATTGGTGTATTGTAGGTGTTATTGATGCTATTGATGTGTCATGTAGAGTAGTGTACTTGGTGTGTGGGATTCTGGCTGCACAGTGAACTGAGTTATGTACTGTATGTTCATGTCTTGTTGCTGTGAGTCAGCCTGTGACTGTATCATCTATATCCAAGTATATGAACATGTGCATACAGGCGTGGGAGAGAGTCAGTGAGTGAGTCAGTGTGTGTGTGTGTGTGTGTGTGTGTGTGTGTGTATGCGTGTGTGCATGATGAGTTTGTGTGTGTGTGTGTGTGTGTGTGTGTGTGTGTGTGTGTGTGTGCGTGCGTGCGTGCATGTGTGTATATGTGTGTGTGGCTGTGTGACCAAGAGTGTTATCTAGTGAGTGTGTTAGAGACAGAGATGTTGAGACCCTGACATTTGAGAATGCCTCCAAACAATGTTGTTTGTTGTCAGAGAGGCAGGCAGGTGCCTGCCAGAGATTTGTCACCAGTTTCTCTGTTGGTACTCTTTGCCTGACTGATTGACTTAGAGGTTTAACAAGAACGTGAAGCATTTTGCTATTGAACAAGAAGCCACTCCCGGATGTATATCCGCTTCTTGTTTATCTCTATTTGCCGAAGGGGAAATTCGAAACGCAAAGGAAGAATTGAGAAACTGTCTGTCTCTCTTTCGAAATAGACTCTAGAGGTGAGGCTCTCTGAGGAAAGCTACAACGAGGGAACACTAACAAAGATGGCATGCTTGACTAGCTGGACACACGGTTGTGTTTGTCTATGGAAGTGAGAGAGACAAAGGTGAGTTTAGAAGGATGTTGACCTTTGGGTGTTGCACATGCGCTGAGGTCAGAGAGAGTTGTGTTTATGATTCACACTACTGCCTGGTCTCCATTGTGTAGTGATAAAATATACACACACATGCACGCACACTCCCACACACACACACACACACACACACACATGCACGCACGCTCACATACACACACACACACACACACACACACACACATATGCATGCACGCTCACATACACACACACACACACACACACAAAGGTGAATGCCTCGGGCCTTATACAGTACTACAACCGTATTACCTCACCCATGATATAAATACCATGTAATAACTGTCACAAGTGTGTGTGCTAGGGCCGCGGTACCTAGCTGTATGTGTGTGTGAGGTGGAGACTTCATCTGAGGAGAGTTACGAGACGAAGGTCGTAAGGTCATGTCTGCAGCATGACATCATGGCTTCAGTATGCAGAGCGAAACCATATGGCGAGCGAAGCCCAGCAATAGAGGCGTAATTGATGGGTGCTACAGTGGACTTAACCCCTCCATGCCACCCATCAAACCAACACTGGAAAACATGAAGGGGCCGTTCATCACCTCTTCACTCTTGATATATAACAGCTTTGGTCCTCATGGAGGGAGACGTGCAAGACAATGATAAGAGAGTGTTTAGAAAAGGGATTTATTCCAGTAGTTAGGGCTATGTAGGCTACTGTCATTTTGACAAGCTGACACTGTTACACCAGCTGTATTTCAACTGACGATCAACAATGTGTATTTTATATGGATTACACATGAGAAAATGCCTATATAATGTCTTTATTTGCTGAACTGTTTTGAAGTAGATACAGTACATGTAGATATGCCTAGGGGGTTAAAGTACTGTTTGTTTTGTTTGTATACTTTTCCGTTCCTTTTGAAGGCATTGCCATCTATTTTGGAGCGTGTCATTTCAAGTCTTGCATGCTGTGTTTAAATTGTGTACGCATAATAACATGCTTCAAGACCAGTGAGCCACAAGCTTGCAGTTCAGAGCTACAGAAAAAAATGGTCCTGCCCTCTCTCAGAAGATTTCCTGTTTCATGAGCTGAGCATACTGTGTGAGACTGTGTGAGTTACGGGAAAGTCTCCTTGCTGCTCTATTTACTTTTCGGACCGGCGGCTGAAAGGACGCATGAGCGCAACAGGCGGACCGAAGAAAATGTGAAGAACTTCGAAAAGTGAAGTGTGGATATTTTCATTTGTCAAGGGTTAGATAAATTCATGAAAAGAACAGCAGTGTATAGTCCGTTTCTAAATGGAGCTACTTCGGTTTTCCGCTTTCTGGTGTGGAACGATACTATTTGGTAGTATTCTACTAGAACAGACGGGTGAGTTTAACTTTATTTCTACATAAATGCTGCCCCTGGCTGCGTGTTATTAAGGCATTCAAGTAGTTTTACTAACATTTATGAGACGTTATTAAACGCTGGAAACGTGGACACATTGTTTTTCGTCCTCCATAGTATAATTACCTCTCATAAGTATTGCTCTGACTTCAGTGGCAGGTGGTTAAACATAACATTGCACGTTATAGTATGTAAATATGAATTATTCATTGTTGCTATTTAAATCATAAATATGAAACATACTATACATCTGCAAATATATTCCCTGGTATCACTATGAATTTTTATGCTTGATGACTTTGAAAATATGCTAATTATGTCAGTGGTATATTTATACCCAGTGCTACGCATTCTAAACATAGGCCTACGTTTTTTCCATGTGTTCTCCTTCACCCTGCCAAGAAAGAGAGTCACATCTGAATAATGTGTGAGCTGAAATAGTAGAGTGTGAATGTGTAGTGTGTGAAAGTGTACCGAGGACGTTTCCCCCCTGTTTCTCAACGTGCAGTTGTGTCCAGATGGGGAAGTGGGTTGTGTATTGGAAGTGCACGGCCTGTTGCCACACCACCTGTTGCCATAGACAACCTGCATGGTGGTCGTCCTCCTCCCTGTTCTGTTGAGTCTTTCATCAGCCTAAGGTAGACAGACTTCACAGAGTTCATCTGGCCCATGTGTCTCTGTCTCCAGTCCTGATGGCACCAAACTGCTTTGACTTTGTCTGCTCCCTGCTCCCCCTCACTGCAATTATACATCGCCCTGGGTGATAATTAACCGTCCCGTCCCGTCCCCCGTCCCCCCACCACCACCACCACCACCACCACAGTCATTGCGCACATGCCTCCCTGGTTTTAAAAGACATATACTTTGAGAAAAGTTGTTCTAATGATATCTAATTCCTCCTTCCACCACCTCCCTGCCACTACCACTCAGCCATAGACAATTGGTATAGCTGTTCTTCAAAACATGCTTCTAACTTTAACCTCAGGGCAAATTCTAAATTACACTTTTTGAACACTGTCTGCTGCAGTTAATCTTAATACGGTACTTGATTTTTTTGTGTGTGTCTGCGCAGGAATTAGCACTTAGCACTCCACTCAGACATGCTTTGATTTGGTTTATTTGGAGGGCTTCAAAAAAAAAGTGTACAGTTAGAAGTAGGCCTACATAGCCCAGAGAATAACAAAACATCCTGCATTATCCTGACAAAATAGATACTATATCTAGGCCAACTGTACAATAGTGTGAATGCCAGAAGCTGCAGTGGATGTGGCTTGGAGTGCTCCCGCTGCTACAGTTCACGGACTTCAGGATGTATTTCTGTTCCTGCCAGCCACAGTTCTACTCCACCCTGCAGATTGGGTTGGAGCTGACAGCAACACACTGGGCTGTTTGTCCTGGTTGAGGAGTACAGCACCTCTCTAAGTCAGTGTAAACGCAAGAGTTTTCTGGCATGAGAGATACTAGTATACTACTGCAGTGTGAAGGCGTTGGAGGGAGGGCTGTATTTCCCTCCCTCCCGCCTGCAGACTCTGCTCTAGCACATGGCTAGCTCCTTCTCCTCCCTCCCTCTTCTGCCTCCCTTCATCTCCACTGATGTGAAAGAACCCAGATAGTGACTAGCAGATTCCTAGTGGCCATGCGAGTGGCCTCCATATTGCTTTCACCTATCCTGCCCTGTACTCTCAAAATGAGATCTGCTGATGAGGGAGAGGAGACAAGGAGAGGAGACAAGGAGAGGAATCTAGGATAGACTATTCAAATGTAGTTGTCATGAGATAGCAGATAGGTGATGATTCTTTTGACATGGCGATCACGTGACAAACTGGTTCTCACCGGTTCACCTTAAAAAAAAGCACGAAAACGCACACCATAGTTTGTTGAGGTGCGAGCTGGTGGGTGAAACCTAAAACATAAAAAGAGAGCCGCACACTTTGGCTCTAATGCTAATTATTTATTTAACCAACGTTTTGGCAGGAAGCTGCCTTCTTCTGGGTTTCAATCTCACCGGTTCATCCCCTACCAGTCGGGGCAAGGGCCCTTCTCACTAGTCGACGCGTTGGAATGCCTTGGAAGTGTTGGGTTGACGTATTTGACGACCCAACCCAAGGCTTTCTAACGCGTCAAATAGTGACAAGAACGGCCCTTGCCCAAGCTGCGATATTTGACGAGTTGCGAATGAGAACATGTTGCTGACCAATACAGCCAAAACCCAAACCCCCACTTTGTTAATCTGAACAGAACTCTCGACAACAGAAATTGTGGAACAGAGAAACCACGCTGTGGTCACCAGGCACAGTTACCCATCCATCAGCCTCTAACCTACTTTCACTATCGATTGGGTCATGAGGATCACAGATGCTGCTGATGCAAGAACAGTAACAGGTTCAGCTTCCTGTCACACAGTCCTTCAGTGCAGTAGTCACACTATGTGGTTGTGTGGCAGCTGTGACCTTTCGTTTTTTTTTCTTTCTTTCTTTCTTACTTTCTCTCTCTCGCTCTCTCTCTCTTCGTTTCCACTTATCTCTGTTTTAGTGATTAGGAGTGTCTGTTTTCAGTATCTTTCAATATATATATTTTTTTTCTATAAAACTCTGGGAGATGAGAAAGATGAGAAAGCAGGAAGGGATCTGGCAGTGTCTGATCTCTCTCTCTCTCTCTCTCTCTCTCTCTCTCTCTCTCTCTCTCTCTCTCTCTCTCTCTCTCTCTCTCTCGCTCTCTCAAACCCCTTCAGAGAATATTTTTTTCCTCACCCTAGTCTCAGTCTAACCATGAAAGACAGTTTTGCAGCTCGCAGTGTGTAACACTGGATATATGGAAATATATAGATAGCAGTAGAGCATTGCAAAGCTCAGTCCCTCATAGTTCAGTCAGGAACCTCATGTCTTAATTGAACCATTTTTATTGAATATGAAATGGTTACAATAGGCTTCCATCAGCCAATCAGCAGCATGCAGCCTTATTGTGTCACACTCACACACACACATAAACACACACACACACACACACACAAACACACCACACCACTATTGATGTTCACAAAGTGAATTTGCAGACGAGACAACTCATCCGTTTGACAGATTAGAGCCTGCTCATCTGAAAGAGAGACATATTGATGCCTCTTTGTTGGGAGGGATGATGAACGAGTGAACTTAATGAGATTGACTACAGCAAGTACACTGGGCTTTGTCTGCTTGAAAGAGCCTTATCGAACCGAAACCTTCCATCCATCCAGCTCACCGAACCTGTCCTCCCCTGTTCCTCCCATCCCCCCCCTCCCCCCCCCAGGGGCCACGCCGGGCATGCTGAAGCTGCGGACACTGTGTAAGTTCTGTGACGTGGAGCCCACCAGCTGCACAGGCACAGGGAGCTGCATGACTGACTGTAGCATCACCGCCATCTGCCCCCATCCAGACGACGTGTGTGTCAGCATCTGGTGAGTGACTGGCTATAGCTCCAGGCTTTGGGTTGACTATATATATATATTTATTTATTGAGAGAGAGAGAGAGAAGGGGAGAGAGAGAAGGGAATCCTCGTTTGAAAAAGCTGCATTTGCTGTCAACGTGGCCTAGAAGACGACCCGACCCACTAATCCATTGCAAATCCTCTCACAGATTCTACCAAGTGCAGAATTAGGTTCATAAAACTAGCAGACAAGAAGGAACGAAGTGAAACAAGATGTGTACAGCTGTTAAAAGCTGACGGCAGTGCCACTGTTTCTCATCACCATGTACAGTCGTATGGGCATGGTAGGAGATGATGTCAGCACAACCTTAATGGCATGGCCACCACAAGGCCTCTTAAAACTGGCTTTCACAACATCAGGGCTGCCACACCACCCAGCAGGAGGAGCCAATTGTGTGTGTGTGTGTGTGTGTGTGTGTGTGTGTGTGTGTGTGTGTGTGTGTGTGCGTGCGTGCGTGCATGCGGCCATTCTCAGGGCTTCCTGCTACACATGTATGATGTCGTTTTCGAACAGGGGATTCAAATGATCTGACCTTTAAGTCTAATCATTACCATATTGCTTATAGACTGCAGGTTTTTCAGTCTGTTTGTTTACACCGTCAAAGTGAGTACAGTATACGTGTTGGTTGTCTGTTTCCAGGAGGAAGAAAGATGACAACGTCACCATAGATACCAAGTGCCACAACCCGGCAGAGAGGCTGGGAGGCCTGGTGCTGGAGGACTACAACAACAGCAAGTGTGAGATGAGGGAGAGGAAGGGCCAGGGGTCCCAGTTCTACATCTGCTCCTGCTCTGAGGACGAGTGCAACGAACACATCTTCTTCACCCCCTGTGAGTCCTTGTCAAGTGCTAGGTCAAGTGCTATGTCCTTATGAAGTGTTAGGTCAAGTGCTATGTCCTTATGAAGTGTTAGGTCAAACGTTATGTCCTTATGAAGTGTTAGGTCAAGCGCTATGTCCTTATGAAGTGCTAGGTCAAGCGCTATGTCCTGTATTTCAATCAGGTTTTAGAACATATCACAGCACTGAAACTGCTCTTACTAAAATAGTGGGTGATCTCAGACTAAACACTGATGCAAATAAGGTCTCAATTCTTGTCCTATTAGATCTAAGTGCAGCGTTTGATACGATCGACCATGATATCCTAATCAATCGTCTTGAAGAGCTGGTTGGTCTTTCTGGCTGTGTGTTACATTGGTTCAGAACATACATTACAGGGAGAAAGTTATATGTCAAGCTTGGAGATCATGTGTCAGAGAAATATGACAGCGGCTTTGGAGTTGCACAAGGGAGCTGCCTTGGTCCACTACTATTCTCACTATACATGTTACCACTCTGGGACATCATTAGAGAGCACAATGTATGTTTCCACAGTTATGCCGATGACACGCAACTGTACATTTCTGCTGAACCAAAAGATACTTCAGCTTTAAACTCCATTATGAACTGTCTTCTAGCAATAAATAAATGGGTGAGCAATAACTTCTTGAAGCTAAACGAGGACAAAACTGAAGTCCTACTGATCGGCCCTAAAGCAAAAAGGGAAATGCTGTTTAATAATCTGGGGAAATTGACATCGTGGATTAAACCTGAGGTTAAACGTCTAGGTGTTATATTCGACTCAGATCTACGCTTCAAGTCCCATATTAACAAGGTGACGAAAACATAATTCTTCCACCTTAGAAACATTGCTAAAGTAAGACCACTTATAAACCAAAAAGATGCTGAAAAACTGATTCATGCCTTTGTTTCAAGCCGACTCGATTACTGTAATGCACGTTTCCTAAAAATTACTACTGCCTTCCTAAAAATACTACTGCGAGACTTCAGCTCATTCAAAACTCTGTAGCTCGACTTTTAACCAGAACCAAGAGGAGAGAGCATATTACTCCGGTCCTAGCTACTCTACACTGGCTGCCAGTAACATGTAGGGTTGATTTTAAGGTCCTCCTCCTTATATACAAAGCCCTTAAAGGGCGAGGGCCAAAGTACATTGCTAATTCCCTTGTCAACTATGTGCCCTCAAGAACACTAAGATCATCTATTGCAAGTTTATTAGAGGTTCCCAGCAACAGTCAGAAGAAGATCGGGGGCGCAGCCTTTGCCAACTATGCCCCAAAGCTTTGGAACACATTACCTTTAGAGATCAGGGAAGCTAGCTCACTAAATATTTTAAAGGAAAGCTAAAAACGTACTTCTTCTATTTAGCCTTTAACTAGCTCATCTGCACCTGCCTGCTGCTCATTTGCTAGCTGCTGCACTTTAAGGCAAGGCAAGGCAAGGCAAGGCAAGGCAAGGCAAGGCAAGGCAAGGCAAGGCAAGGCAAGGCAAGTTTATTTGTATAGCACATTTCATACAACAGGGGCAATTCAAAGTGCTTTACATGCATTATTTAAAAATACAGCAAGAGGAGCATAAGAAAATAACAATTACAATGAATAAAAGCAAATATAAGAAGTAAATAGATAAAACATTTTAAAAGACAATAGTTAATGGAAAAAAGACATTGATAGAAGTGTTTGTGTTTAATCATATCCCTCCATATCCCTCTACATCCCTCTACAACCCTCTACATCCCTCTACATCCCTCCACATCCTTCTACATCCCTCTACATCCCTCTACATCCCTCCACAAGCTCTACATCCCTCTACATCCCTCTACATCCCTCCACATCCCTCTACATCCCTCTACATCCCCCCACGCTCTACAACCCTCTACATCCCTCTACATCCCTCCACATCCCTCCACATCCCTCTACATCCCTCTACATCCCTCTACACCCCTCTACATCCCTCTACATCCCTCTACATCCCTCTACATCCCTCCACATCCATCCACATCCCTCTACATCCCTCCACATCCCTCCACATCCCTCTACACCCCTCTACATCCCTCCACATCCCTCTACATCCCTCTACATACCTCTACATCCCTCCACATCCCTCTACATCCCTCTACATCCCTCTACATCCCTCTACATCCCTCCACATCCCTTCACATCCCTCTACATCCCTCCACATCCCTCTACATCCCTCCACATCCCTCTACATCCCTCTACATCCCTCCACATCCCTCTACATCCCTCTACATCCCTCTACACCACTCCATATCCCTCCATATCCCTCCACATCCCTCCAAAAGAGGAGCATAAGAAAATAAAAATTGCAATGAATAAAAGCAAATATAAGAAGTAAATAGATAAAACATTTAAAAAGACAATAGTTAATGGAAAAAAGACATTGATAGAAGTGTTTGTGTTTAATCATAACTGGTGCAAAACATGAAGGTTTTTAGCTTAGATTTAAATATTTTAAGGGTTTGGGCCTGTTTGATTTCTTCAGGGAGTTTGTTCCAGGAGCATGCAGCAGTGTGACTGAAAGCTGCTGCACCGTGTTTTGTTTTTACTCTTGGAATTATTAGCTGATTTGTCTCAGCTGACCTTAGGGACCTTGCGGGAATATAGGGTGGGAGGAGATCTGATATGTATTTTGGTCCAAGACCATTTTGTGATTTGTATGTAATTAGGAGGATTTTGAATTCAATTCTCTGAGAGACTGGTAGCCAGTGCAGGGATCTCAGGATTGGTGTAATGTGTTCAAATTTCTTTGTTTTTGTTAGGACCCTAGCAGCGGCGTTTTGGATGAGCTGCAATTTACGAACAGCTCCTTTAGATAGGCCTGTTAGTAGACCATTACAAAAATCAAGTCTACTCGAAACAAATGCATGGATGAGTTTTTCAAGGTCTTGCTTGGACATGAAACCTCTCATTCTTGTTATGTTTTTCAGGTGATAGTAGGCTGATTTAGTTATTGAGTTTATGTGGCTGTTGAAGTTTAGATCGGAGTCTAGAATTACACCAAGATTTCTGACCTGTTTTTTACTGTGAAGAGAGAGAGAATCAAGTTTTGCACTGACTTTCGATCTTTTGTCAGGTGCACCGAATACAATTATCTCTGTTTTGTCCTTGTTTAGTTGGAGGAAGTTTTGTGTCATCCAGGCGTTTATTTGGTCAATGCAATTACAGAGATTGTCAATGGGACTATAGTCGTTCGGTGAGAGGGCTATGTAGATTTGAGTGTCATCCGCATAGTTGTGGTAGGCAATTTTGTTCTTTTTTATGATGTGTCCCAATGGAAGCATGTAGAGATTGAATAGAAGGGGGCCAAGGATTGACCCTTGGGGAACCCCACATGTCATTTTAATTTGGTCAGATACAAAGTTGCCAATGGAGACATAGTAGCTTCTGTCCTGTAGGTAGGATCTAAACCAGTTTAGGGCAGTGCCCGAAAGTCCTACCCAGGTTTTTAGTCTATCTATTAGAATGTCATGGTCTACAGTGTCAAAGGCAGCACTAAGATCTAGTAGTACCAAAACTGAGATTTTTCCGGAGTCTGTGTTTACGCGAATGTCATTAAGGACCTTAATAAGGGCCGTTTCAGTGCTATGTAGGGGGCGAAAGCCTGATTGAAAGTCATCAAAGAGATCATTTAGGGTCAAATAATTGCTAAGTTGTTCGTGGGCAACCATTTCAATAATTGTTCCTGTACAGGGAAGGTTTGATATGGGTCTGTAGTTGTTTAGTACAAATGGGTCTAGGCCGTTCTTTTTTAGTAGAGGCTTAATAACTGCAGTTTTCAGGGCTTCAGGGAAGATTCCTGATGAAAGGGAGGTGTTAATTATTTGTATTAGTTCGCCTGCCATGCAGCTAAATATGTTTTTTAAAAAGCTTGTTGGATGGTTGGATGGTTTAAGACGTGACATGATTTTATCTAGGGTCTTGTAATCAATGGTGTTAAATTGTGACATGGTTGTTATGTCCGCCCTATTTGGGGTTGTTAATGGGGACATGTTTTTCATGCCTGACACAGAAGACCTAATGCCTTGTCTAATGGTTTCTATTTTATTGTTAAAAAAGGATGCAAGCTCATTGCATTTACGAGTTGAGTGAAATTCCTGAGCAATGGGTGTTGGGGGATTTGTTAGTCTGTCAACAGTTCTGAAAAGGATGCGGGCATTATTGATGTTATTGTTTATGATCTTAGAGAAAAATTATTGCCTGGCACTTCTTATTTCTTTAAATGTTTTATCTATTTATTTCTTATATTTCTTACACAGTAATGCACATGGCCTTTAACCTCACAGAGTGTGGGGGGATAACATTGGTACCACAAAGTCTTTTTTAATTCTTTTTTAAGGCAAGGGACTCTTAAATATTTTCAAGTCAAGGGATTCTTAAATATCCTTAAGGCAAGTCAAGTCTTAAATATTCTCTAGGCAAGGGATGTCTTAAATATGTTCATAAAGGCAAGTCTTAAAACATTCTATAAAGTCAAGTCTTAAATATTTTCAAGGCAAGAAGTCTTAAATATTTTCAAGGCAAGGGACTCAGATTAAGACTGTGTTGTTAATGTTTTATATATTTATTTCGTACATTTGTTTCTCTTCTTTTATTGTATTTTATATTTACCTTCTTTTTACAGTTGTATATACTTCCTCTGCTTTTATATACATGTTATGCTTTATATATGTTTTTATCCTGTTGTAAAGCACTTTGAGCTGCATTTCTTGTATGAAAGGTGCTATATAAATAAAGCTTTCCTTTCCTTTACTTACTTACTTACTTACAGTATGAAGTCAACGCTATGTCATGTCATGTCATGTTTATGATGCTTTATTTAGGAATCAGATCAGTTGTTTATTTTCTGACCAACACAGTTGAACTAGAACTGGGCCTTACTGTAGCCTATAACTAGGGGCCTGGAGGTTTTTCCTATTCAGGTTACATAATAGCTGTTACATAGGAAAAACTATGGGCCCCTAGACATCCAACATAACCTAGTCCTGGGTGTTTCCACAATATGAAGGTGTGATTGAATGTGCTTACGACATTGTGATGAGGTCGTCATGTAAGGTGTAATGCAGGAACACGTCCACGTGCGTACTGCACACAACCTCCAAACACAAGATTGCAAACAGGCTTTTTTAGCACAGTGGATTGTGGAGGCATGTTGGCTGTGGACTCACTCCAGCTCTAATCTCAGCCCTGGAATCAGATGTATTTTGACTACAGCATCCAGGCAATAATAACAGGGAGAGGTACATTTCCGAGACCTGGCTCTCCAGAGCGTCCAAATTGAAAGCATCTGCAGCACATCGCGCGACCACGTCATGGAAAAAACATTTCTCTCTGTTCACTGAGGTGGATGGATGGCCCTGCGCACCGTCCAACGGCTCACTGCATTACATCTGACAGGGCTGCACTGTACTGTCCTGCACAGCTCCTATATGAATGAATGGTGGAAACCTTCACCTGGCCAGGCATTAATACCAGCAGTGTTCTCCACTGTGGCCCAAGCTGAGGGTGAGCCATATCCAGTCAGAAAGATGGCAGAGGCACAGGGACAGGTTTGTCGTAACCGATGGTCGACAAACCTAACCTCTCTCTCTCTCTCTTTCTCTCTCTCTTTCCCCCTCTCGCTCTTTCTCTCTCTCCCTCTCTCTCGGAGAAAATGAAAACAAACTGACTGGGGCCACATTGAGGATGTCAGACATGTGGTTTCCTGTCTGAAAAAGGAGCAAGCTTGACAGACACTGTATTCACACACACACACACACACACACACACACACACACACGCACACTCTCAGCCGCTCACTGCGCCAAACATTCTGCTAATATCTGTCTGAATTTACAGCCCCTAACGCTGCCATGACACGACCGACTGCCTAGACAACTTGTTGATGACTCATTTATGGCCTCTGCAAACCGATCTACAATAGGAACGGAGTCTCTCACGTGCCGTTGCATGTTGTTTCGTATTGCTTTTTATGGGACTCTATTTTACTCACTAGTAACCCAGAATAAGAACATAAATACAGCATTTGCATACACTTTTATCAGCTTGCCAGATTGGTCTGTCTCGCAAAGCAGACCCAGACACCACTCCCTGAAACTAAAAGAATAATTCAGACATGTTCTATAGACAGGAACAACGTGTGGTTGACAAGGGCAGGGTTCAAGCACGCTGTGTTCGCCAGGCGCAGATGCTGATTGACATTCCTCACTGTAGCGTCAGGTTCCTCTGTTTAGGCTCAGAGTGGAAGGATTAGTTTACTTTTCCCAAGATGTTTGGTGACAGTTACGGTGGAAGACGAGTGTTTTTTTATCGGTTTCCTAGTGCTGAAGGAAGTCAAGTGTTATGTTTTGAACTTCATGGTCTGCGTGAGGGAAAAGCACAACTGAGGTGTCGGTTTACGTCAAAGTGTTATGTAATGTTAGACATGTTTTAAACACCACACAGGCCATGATTTATTTATCTGATTTATTTCAGATATCTCTCTATGGGTGGCCTCACATCTGTGCTGTTGCCTCTGCTTGCCTCTTCCCCCTCTCCTTAAGACACGTGGAAACCTGGTCAGCCTGGTTCTCTCCTCCTTTCTCCTCTTCTCTTAACATCTTCTCTCTTCTTCTCCTCCTAGATTCCCTGGACTCCCAGGTGGTGTCAGTGATCCTGGTGAGCCTGGTTCCTCTCCTGGTTCTGGCCGTGCTCGTCATCACCTCCTTCTACTGGTACCGCGTCTACTGCCAGCGCCGCGCCGGCACCAAGCGCAAGAAGAACTTCAGCGACGGCCGTGCCATCATGATGGACGAGGAGGGAACTGACAGCAGCTCCACGCTCGCCAACAACCTCAACCACAACACCGAGCTGCTCCCCATCGAGCTGGACGTTGAGGTGGGCAAGGGCCGCTTCGCCAAGGTCTACAAGGCCAAGCTGAAGCAGGGCGCCACCGCAGCGGAGCCCTTCGAGACCGTGGCGGTCAAGATCTTCCCGGACGAGGAGTACGCCTCGTGGAAGAACGAGAAGGACATTTTTTCGGATGCCGACCTGAGGCACGAGAACGTTCTGCACTTCCTGACAGCGGAGGAGAGGACGTCGCAGAAGCAGTACTGGTTGGTCACGGCGTTCCAGCCCCGCGGGAACCTCCAGGAGTACCTGACATGTCACGTGATCACGTGGGAGGACCTCTGGGTGTTGGGGGGGTCAATGGCGCGGGGCGTGGCGCACCTCCACAGCGACCTCACGCCCTGTGGTCGCTATAAGGTGCCCATCGTCCACCGCGACATCAAGAGCTCCAACATCCTGGTGAAAAGCGACCTCACCTGCTGTCTGTGTGACTTCGGACTGGGCCTCCGACTGGACAACTCGCTGTCTGTGGACGAGCTGGCTAACAGTGGACAGGTAGTAGCAGTAGCAGTAGCAGTAGCAGTAGCAGTACTAGTACTATTACTACTAGTAGTAGTAGTAGTTTCAATGTTACGTCACATTAAAGTGTAAGAGAGTACAATTCTTTGGTTCCCTGACATTGCAGCACAAAGACAAATACAGCAATAAGACAAGATAAGTCAAGATAATATAGTGACAATAGTTTTACTGTAAGACATAAGTGAGAATAGTGAGGATAGAAAGGTCATTTGTCAATGGTTATTGCACTTGGTGGCAGTGGGTGAGGTAGTATTGAGTAGCTTAAGGGTAGGTAGTCCGTATATATGGGACGTGCTTGGGGATAATAGTCATAGTCGTAGTCGTAGTCGTAGTAGCAGCAGTAGCAGTAGTAGCAGTAGCTGTAGCTGTAGCGGTAGCATAGCAGCAGCAGCAGCAGCAACAGCAGCAGAAAACCTCTAAGGGAGAAATTGATTGCAGAATTGTATCCATAAAAACAATATGATTTCTCCCTTCCTTTCCCTACACACCTTTGGGGTGTCAATAAAAAAATAAAAATCCATTTTATTTATATAGCACCTTTTGAAAACAATGTTACAAAGTCCTTTATAAATACATTTTATATATATATATATAGGGATGTCCCGATCCCACTTTTTCACTACCGATACCGATACCGATACCTGGGCTTCGGGTATCGGCGATACCGATACCGATCCGATATTTGTATACATTTTTTGACCCCTGAATAATAACAAATACCTCCCCAGTATATAGTCCACACCAACAACAGTTAAATTAAAGACTGCCAGCCTTTATTAAAGCAACAAATGCGACGTGTTGTGGATTGGAACTACGGATCATAAGCTTTCAAATGATGTGTCATACATTGAAATCCGAAAAAATATGAAGTTAGAGTCATTTGAATGTTGTTAGACGTCAGGCACATAGCGCTATGCGCATTTTAAGCGCATATAGGACTCGCGTGAAGCACACAGCGATATGCGCATTTTAAGCGCATATAGGACTCGCGTGAAGCATTTCTGCGACTCGCGTGAAGCATTTCTGCGACACGCGTTTCTGTTCACTGTTTTCATTCCCCCATCGCTTATACACATACGTTTGACTGCGGATGACAGTAGGATCGGATCGGAGCCTTTTTCTTCTCTGGTGCGATCCCCGATCCAGCATTCAGGACCAATATCGGGTCGATATCCGATATCAGTATCGGATCGGGACATCCCTATATATATATATATATATATATATATATATATATATGTAGTAGAAACAGTAAAACACAGACACAAAAAAAAGAATCAAAAGCAATAATACAAATAAATATAACCGCAAGCGGCAATGGAGCGTGTTCCTACAGATATGCCCCCATAACCATAAATGGGGTGAGAGTGACAGACACGGGGTAGGCCTACAGACAGGTTGTAAATTGGTAGACCACTCACCTAATATGGGCCAAGTTGAACTCATGATATACTAAGCAGTGCCCTAGGACCACGGGCCTCTAGTTGTGGCATGCAAATGTATAGCATTTTTGGTCAGGGACTTTTTGAGCTATTTGACCAAAGCGGGGAAAAGTATAGAAGTATACCACCAATAACAATACTGTTCCTACTACGTAGTAGGAACACTACAAATAGAAAAACAGTGAAACACATAAAATAAGGGCAGCATCAATTAAAGCCTAGTTTATAAAAATGAAGAGAAGAGATTTAAGAGAGAATACTAATATCCTCAGGCATGTCATTCCACAGTCTAGGGGTGCGTGCATGTGTGCGTGCGTCCGTGCGTTTGTGTGTGTGTGTGTCTCACTCTCATTGTCTCCCCTGATTAATGATGTCCATAGAGCAGGTGGTTTGTTAGGCTGTTGTTGTATTACAGTAATCACAGTGGTGATGGAAGTCCTAATAGAGCCATTATGCTGCTCTAATAGGAAAGACTTTAGACTTTGTTATGGAAGAAACTCATTACGACGAGCCCTTTCAGAGGGCTGTCTGAGTCTGTGACATTTATTGTGGCACTCATAATGTCACCTAATACAGTGGAGGCAGAGACTGCGGAGGTACTTGGCTTGGCTCTCAGCATTTCAAGTCCTCCACTAAATCACACTCCTAATCACACTTCACACGCCGTTCGGATGTTTCCATTACCTCTGCTACAGTATCTAGCCAGGGTGTTCATGATTTAAATGGGTCACTCAGGGTAACGCTCCGCCTTCACTAAGTCCTTGCCAGTGACCTGAACTCACAGTAATACGTTGTTGTTGTTGTTGTTGTTGTTGTTGATGTTGATTGTCTGTTGTTCCAGGTGGGCACAGCCAGGTACATGGCCCCAGAGGTGCTGGAGTCCAGGATCAACCTGGATAACATTGAGTCGTTCAAGCAGACAGACGTCTACTCCATGGCCCTGGTGCTGTGGGAGATCACCTCCAGGTGCGACGCTATTGGAGGTAACGTATGATGACCCCGTATGGAAGCTGACCAATCATCAATGACATCACCGAATCAATACATCAAACAAACGAACAATCCCATTTTGAATAGTGCTTATATCAAAACAGTTAGTCCTTAAAGGGGCAATCTGGGATTCAAACAATGACAAAGCCTTCTCTCTTCTCTTGAGAGGAGGTCTATGCCTTGGTGAAGGTGCCCATAGGAATGGTTCTCTGTTAGTTCCCAGCAATCAATGGGAAAGAACATTCCTGAAATTCCTACAGGACTCGTAGTTAAAAGTAATAAAAGTCACAGTGTTTCCCCTGTTTGTACCGTAAGCACTGGTACTTAACCTTAGTTAGTGATCCATATCTTTTTCTTATTTTTTTTAACATGTTTTTAGGGCTTTTCTGCTTTATTGTGATAGAGACAGTAGAGATGGGTGAGAGAAAGGAGGGATGACACGCAGGATAGGTCAATGGCCGTAATCAAACCAGGGACCCATATGATTCTATGGCACGCACCATAGTGAGCTCCGCCACCCAGATGTCCCAGTCATCCATTTCTAATAGTGTCATGGCCACCGGTTAGTATGCTGATCACCTGTACCTTGCCCTTCGCTTGAGTCCTCTTCGTCTGAGTGCACTGAGATAGTAGTGAGTTGTGAGACAGATAGGGAACGTCCCTCTGCTCCATAACTCAAGTGTGGGAACCGTTTAAAAAAAGGGGTCACACAACCCATCGATCTTCTTGAGCCAACAGAACAGAACGGCGTCTCTCTCTTAACTAATGTACCTCATTTCCTGTTTATCATCCCAAGACACAACAAAACAAAACAAGGCCAGGATATGGGCAAATAATAGAAAGGGGGGGTTGTCCAATTCCTACGGCCTTGCCACAGGGCTATATTTCATTTGACAGGGAGGAGGTGTGGTGTTTGTTTTGACTTCCCGCCCCCTGTGTGTCTCTGTGGTCCAGTTTGTTAAGCATCGGGGGGGCCGGTCCTGTGACAGCGTGATTGAAGACGGGTGGTGGTGGTGGGTGGTGTTGTGTTGGTGTTGGGCCGGACGGGTTTCAGCGCTGCTGCCCATTTCCTGTTTTCCACTTGGGTCCCTCAGTGGCCCCTTTAACTTGAGGCTGAGGTAACGCTTCCCAAGAGTAGCCTGCTCACTGAAGGAAAAACATGGCAGAATGACCTACAGTCCCCTCTCACTTTTCTGTGTGTGTGTGTGTGTGTGTGTGTGTGTGTGTGTGTGTGTGTGTGTGTGTGTGTGTACGTGTGCGTGTGCGTGTGCATGAATGTCCTGTGGGTACACCTCCTGAAATTTAAAATACTTTCCATTTCCTGTTTTGCAAGTAGCAGTGATGTTCAGGGACACTTAGTTGTGCTATATTCAGTCTGGGTGGCGAAGGGATTGTCTTGACAAGAACATGTGCTGTAGCTGTCTAGAGCAACATAGTTGCGGTGGTGGTGATGATCATGATGATGACAATGATGATGATGATGATGATGATGATGATGAAGGAGATAGTTGTCACATAGTTGCATTCCAAGTTGTATTTAAGGACAATTCAGAAACCACTTAAAGCCTGGATATTTTTTTATTTTATTTATTTATTTCATATATTCATTCATCCATTAATTCATTATTGCCGCAGCTGCTGGGACGACCCATGTGTTCTGGTTTAGCCTGCTGCTCTCTGCCAGACCCTCCCTCTCTTCCCACTGGCATGTGTCCCATAGACAAGGGAAGAGGAGGAATGGGTGGTAGTGCCTTAGAGATATACCCCAGTACTCTTGCATGTTAAAAGGTTATATCATTTTTTGTATATAGTTATATTTATATCTATCGTTTTTATATATACTTATATTTATATCTATTGTTTTTATATATATTATATATGTTATATCTAGCTCCTACGTAGCTGGGTAGTTTAAGCTGCTTAGACGAAGTGCAACAACTTTACTCTGCACTGATTGTTGTTATATATATTTCCTTGAGCTAAGTGTTAACAATGATACAATATAATAAAGCGGAAAGCAGAGATGACCCGTATTCCAAGCCTTTCGTCCTTTGCGCCTTTTTCAGAATAATACATTTATTTGATAAATCTTCATATTCGGTTTAGCCACCACACCATCAATCCCTCACTGTCAAGCAGTGGCCTTTCGCCATTCAGGGCCCGGCCCAACCAGCAGATGGCGTTGTTGTGCGAATTAAGCATCACTCTTGTTAATTGTATCTTCATCCTACCGTTCGACAAATCGAATTTTAAATATTTGGTTAATGAAACATGCACAGCTGTGCTTTAGTTTATAGAAAGTCCAAATGCCTGGAGTTTATGTAGTGTGGGATTGTGGACGATGGGTCTATTACAATTTAAGAGCTATAGCTTTCCAAGAATTCAGAAAATAAGACGTTTTAATAGTAATAATAATCTTAACAATTACCCTTCGGGACTTGGACCCCTAATAAGGGAGTCTTGAAATATCACCTATAAACGAACACACACACACACACACACCTACTGATTGACACATCTCACTGCAGCAATTTAATTGGGTGAAGCCTTGGCTTCCCTGTGTCTCTTCCACCATCTGTCTCAGTGCCTCAGCTGACAGATGTCGGAACAGATCCGCCGTCACGCAGGCAGGCACACATACACACACACACACACACACACACACACACACACAGAGTAACACTCGCACACACGTAGGCACTTTGTCACAGCGTCTGATCTGAGATCTGTCACGCTGTACGAGCGTGTCCGTCTGTCAACAGCCCTAGTGACGACCTCCGAGAGGCGTGGGGCAGGCAGCGGCAGACATCACAACACTCTCTCTATCCTTTACCAGAGTGGAGGGAGAGAACAGACTGCATCACCCACCTGTCTCCCTCTCATGTCATTTGGCTGGTGAGGAATTAGTATCAGGAAGATAAGATGGAAGGCGTCCCTCAGGCAGAGCTACAGTGTGGAGGAGGAAGAGGAGAGAGTGTTCCAAATTTCTGTCTGTCAGCCTCTCTATCTGTCTGTCAGCCAGCAGCTTTTAACGACATGTGATGAAATACAACAAGTGTCAGAGCCCCCTACTAACACATGCTCCATTTGAATCAAAACTAGTAGAAGGGAGGGATGTGTGTGTGTGTGTGTGTGTGTGTGTGTGTGTGTGTGTGTGTGTGTGTGTGTGTGTGTGTGTGAGGGGGGGGGGGGGGGGGGGGGCGTTGTATTGTAGCTCACAGCTGCTGTATCCCAGACACATTCCTGTTCTTCTGTACACTTTGAAATCAGAGATTATTGTTGGAAACAGATTAGTGATACATCAACTATGACACGTTAAACAACTGAAGGATGGGGCTGGAGAAATGTAACCACTGTCAAATTCATAGACTGAGCTATGAATGCAAGGACTCACCAACCATGTTTTGAAGCTGAACAGTGTGTTTATGGTATAACAGTTTTTATGCTACACAGTTTTGTTAGTGTTTGTTTATACACAGTGTTTATAAACAACGGAGTTAAACAATGTTATATTTTAGGTTCGGATGGGGTAAGACCGGTAACTACTGTAAGCTCATGACTCATTTCATGAGTTAAGGGATATACGTACAGTATATCATTAATTTCAAAGTCTTCAAATGGATATACCAATCGCAGATTTCTCTCAAATATATCTAGTGTCTCTTTCCTCAAACCACTACATTCTTTGTCTTGTTTTTGTCTTCTTAGTGACTTTTTGTTTTCTCCTTCAGACTTTAATTCGAGGTTCGCCTGCAAAGACCAGTTTAGTTCTTAACCCAATATTGACAATTGCTTCAATTTTAGAAAACACGACTTGCCTGTCGACCACAATGTGGTCATAAGTGAACTAGGCGATTCAGAAGGCATATATCGGGAGCTATTGTTATGGAATAAGGGTGCAAACAAGTTTGCACAATAGTTTCATAAATAGGCTCACAGACACACACACACACACACACACACACACACACACACACACACACACACACACACACACACACACACACACACACATCAAAGCAGTCAAAGGAAAAACTTATCCTCAGCTCCCCTCACTCTTCAGTAATGAGGGATGGGTGGGTGTATTTTTGGGTGGGTGTATTTCTGCTGAAACACTGAAACCAGAGAAATCTTGTTGTCAAAAATAGGAACTGTGAGCCTGTAGAGTCAGCTGTATGTCTTCAATTCCTGTCTGTGTTCATCTAGACTTCCTGGTGAGCCTCTCTGCTGGGCAGGGCTGGTAGCCTCAATGCACTGTGTTTGCAGACAGCTCACTTTAAACGTAGCTTACACCAAAATAAATATTATTATTATTATTATTATTATTATGACCATCGTCGTCGTCGTCGCCGTCATCATCATCATCATCATCATCATAATCCATTTGTCAGTGGTGCTCATAGCTAATGAGTGAGTGTCCCACAGTACAGGTACCTGTGTTCATGTTGGGAAACGCCTGTTGTTGACATGGAAACACAACCCTGTTTCTGGGCTCTGACTAACGTCTGCTCCCTGTCAGTGTAGAAGAATGGTTTTGCTGTATGGAATGATTATTTATTTATTTATTTATTTTTCTTACGATGACTGATGGATAGACAAATGTAGACAAATGTATTTCGTTCTCACACTCTTTGTCAGCCTGCTATGGCGCTCTCTAAAAGTCATGTTTTTGAACTCCGCTTTTCAAAGTGAGTTTGAGTTTGATTTGTTGTCTTACCCCCGACAGACAGATCAGATCAATGTAAAGATAAATAGTTTTGTGGAAACTGTTGACCCAAAGTTTCCCAGACTCCATCTCCCCAAGCCAAAGCTTTGAAATCCAGCCTTGAGTAAACTCTGTTGGTGTGTTGGGTTTTGACAAGCATTTAGGATGCTGCGTAAAATAGCTGACTCGCAGCCAACAGAGAGTCGGTCAGTTGTTTTACTCACACACACACACTGAGGGGAAATGGAATAATATTGAATGTTTCTCTTTAAAAAACACCTAGCACCTGACATTTGTTTTCTTGTGTGCGTGTGCGTGTGCGTGTGTGTGTGTGTGTTTCAAGTTTCAAGTTTATTGTTATGTCACATTACCCAAGTGTAAGAGAGTAAAAGTCTTAGGCTTCGGTTCCTGACATTGCAGCACAAGACAAGGCAATAGGCATAATTCAAGGTAAAAAAAAAAAAAGTGACAATAGTACAGGACTGTGTGCGTGCATGTGTGTGTGTGTGTGTGTGTGTGTGTGTGTGTGTGTGTGTGTGTGTGTGTGTGTGTGTGTGCGCGTGTGTGGCTGTGTGTGTGTGTGTAAACCAAATATTTCTCTCTCTTAACCAGATGTTGCCCTGGCCCCAGGGTCTACGACTGTATGGGGTTTGTGTGTGTTTGACTGTATGGGGTTTGTGTATGTTTGTGTTCAGAGGTGAAGGACTACGAGCCACCCTTCGGTAAGCAGAGGGAGCACCCGTGTGTCGAGAGTATGAAGGACAGCGTTCTGAGAGACAGAGGCAGACCAGAGATCCCCAACAGCTGGATCAACCACCCGGTAATAATGCCTTTATTACACACACACACACACACACACACACACACACCACAGGTGCACGTGCAAACTCAGCCACAAGAATGCTTGTAGACATACTTTTACTGGACTGTCTCCAAACCACACACAGGTGTGCAGACAGGAATTAACTTCCATCGCACGTGTTTCTGTAAGACTACTGTGTGCTGACTGTGTTGTGTGCTCCACGGCTCGCTCCACGGCTCCCCCTACAGGGCATCCAGGTGGTGTGCGGGACCATAGACGAGTGCTGGGACCACGACCCGGAGGCCCGTCTCACTGCTCAGTGCGTGGCGGAGCGCTTCAATGACATGGAATACCACCTGGACAAGCTGTCTGGCCGCAGCAACTCTGAGGAGAAGATCCCAGAGGACGTCTCTGTGGTGGACGAGAAATAGACCTCGACACCAAACAGCGCCCCCTACCAAGGCGGCTGAGGAACTACAACGAGAGATTCATTCAAGTGGAGTGATGCGCTTGTATATTTGTCCTGCTTGTGATGGACGGCCAGTGAGCAGCGGTTGTCGTGAGTCACGGTGGATGTTATGGGGAACACAAGGGGAGCTGTTAATGTTGGTCTTACCCAAGTCGTGCTCCAAAGACGGACCATGCCAGGGATGGAGAACATATACAGCCTTCGTAACTAAGATACTGTTTGCACTTTATCAATATCTATGCATAACAAATGATATATTCAGTTACTGTATATTGATTATGCCAGTACAGGGTAGTTGAAAAGGCAAACTTTTTCAATTGAAAAGATGCAGGAAAAGAGTAGAGCGACCAATACTGGCAACACTAATAACATCTTTGCCTGGTTCAGAGTGGCTGTTTTGACGTTTTTAACGGTGGCCTCGGGTGACTAAAGGCAATGTGACTGTGAGGACGACGCTACAGACGAGACCAAGGTTCAGGTTTAATTTCTCCGAGCACAAAATGAAAAAAAAGGGAAAAAAGGAAAAAAGGACTCAGAGAGCTCAGAGAAATAAAAATGATTTCAACCCAATAAGCCAAGTGGAATACTGATATCCCATCACAAGGACGATGAACTGTCGAATAAAGACTTGCCTGAGAGGAATAAAAAAGGGAATGTACCGTAGATATATTACTTGGAGGACTCGAGGCTATAAAATAACGTCTTATTTAATCACGGCAGGAATATAAAGGCCAGAGTGATATCATAACAAACGGGCTGTGAGCTAGGAGTACTTTACGTTCCAGCCCAGCCGTACAGCAGCTGCTAAAAGCTGGAGGATAAATGGACATTATAGGAAACCATGTGACCAGGAAGGGAATTCGATCCTTTCTCATTAAAGATGTATATCAAACTCGCTCTATGTGTAATGTTAAAAGCCATCATTAAAGTTTTTCACTATATAGTCCTTTTTTATTTTTATTTCATTCCTTTTAGATTTTATAGCATGAATAATGAATGAAATGTTCTCTTGTTTCCTGTCATTGATAATTAACCTTCACCTGACCTTGGTTTCACCATTTGATGTAATAACCATGTCCGTAACCATGGCGACCCCAAACACTAATCTAGGAATCGGATGGGCTTAAGAAACATGGTTCTGTAGTTGTTCCACCAGATCCTCTGGACATATGGAGTTTTGGCCATCGTGCTACTACCTATAATACCTAATAATATCTGAGATCTCCAGATCTACACGGCTATGCATGTGTCCAGACTAGGGAGAAGGGACTAGGGCTTGTTTCTGAACAGGGCCTTTAGGATGACTGTTACCTGTTTCTGGACAGGGCCTTTAAGATGACTGTTACTTGGGTAGGGCGGTGGTGAGAAGGTCCACAGGTTCAGAGAGCCTTGGTGGCCATGACAGTCCTTTGATGCTCTTCCCAACCAGAGCTGTCTGTCTGCCTGCCTGCCTGCCTGTCGGTCGGTCGGTCTGGCTGGCTGGCTGTCTGGCTGTCTCTGTCTGTCTCTGTCTCTCAGCCTGCTTGCTTGCCTGTCTGCCTGTCTGCCTGCCTGCCTGTCTGACTGCCTGTCTGTCTGTCTGTCTGTCTGTCTGTCTGTCTGTTACAGCGACAGCTGTCCTGAACGAAGCTATAGTATGGCACCTACAGATGCACCAGTGTCTAGTGGGAATCTAGGGGTTCCATCTGAACAGGGCTTTTACAGTTGGTTGGGTAAGATGGAGGTGAGGGGTTCGGCTAGTTCAGAGAGACTTTGATCCCTTTCCCAGTCGACAGGCCAAGCAATCAGGTATGTGTGTAGTGTATATCTCTCTGTCTCTCCGTCCATCCTTCTGTCTGCCGGTCTGTCTGTCTGCCTGTCTGTCTGTCTGTCTTTCTGTCTGTCTGCCTGTCTTTCTGTCTGTCTGTCTGTCTGGCTATACGTCCGCCCAACGTCCGTCCATCTGTCTACAATAGCTGTCCTGAACTAACCTACAGTATGACGGATGTTCCCTGTGTCCCTTAGCAACGTGGAGGAAAACACACACCTTTGCCAACTCACTGACTAACTGTGAGCCAAGCTCACTCACTGCCTGGACTCCACAAGAAATCCTCTCTCACTGGGGGAACGTGAGTCCTCTACCGACAGAGAGGTGTGTGTGTGTGTGTGTGTGTGTGTGTGTGTGTGTGTGTGTGTGTGTGTGTGTGTGTGTGTGTGTGTGTGTGTGTGTGTGTGTGTGTGTGTGTGTGTGTGTGTGTGTGTGTGTGTGTGTGTGTGTGTGTGTGTGTGTGTGTGTGTGTGTGTGTGTGTGTGTGTGTGTGTGTGTGTGTGTGTGTGTGTGTGTGTGTGTGTGTGTGTGTGTGTGTGTGTGTGTGTGTGTGTGTGTGTGTGTGTGTGTGTGTGTGTGTGTGTGTGTGTGTGTGTGTGTGTGTGTGTGTGTGTGTGTGTGTGTGTGTGTGTGTGTGTGTGTGTGTGTGTGTGTGTGTGTGTGTGTGTGTGTGTGTGTGTGTGTGTGTGCGTGCGTGCGTGCGTGCGTGCGCGCGTTTGTGTCACAGTGCTAAATTTAATCCTCTGCTTTTCAAGTGGCAAACTCATCAGTTAGATGGTTTTCACAGTTATTTCACAATTATTTTTTTGAAATTTGATACTGTATAATGCAATGCATTTGGCAGCATTATGAAAGGGAACAGAGGAAGGGAACAGAGGAAGGGAACAGAGTAAGAGACGATGTCTCATACCTGTATTTCTATCACCGTCGTCGATTTCTAGTGTATGTTTCTATGAGTGCCAATGGGCACACATGCTGTGTGGTACACTAGTACAGAGACTACAAATTGGCGTCTGGACAGGGCCTTAGGCGATACACACAGCTTACAAATGGATAACTGTGTCTCATTGTAAATGGGCCAGATGGGAGACCACAGGAAGGATTAGCATACATATTTCACTGTCAACTAAATATAATGTCAGACCTGCCTCTGCAGTGCAAGTGAAATAAATCCTTTCAAGAGCAGTTGGCAAAACAATTTAAGATACTAGATTACTGAAGAGGTGGTTTATCTCATTCACAAAAAGCATTTGTTTATGTTATGAGAGAGAGAGAAAGAGAGAGAGAGAGAGAGAAAGATGAATGTCTTCAATTTGATGCCAGGTCTAAATAAGCTTACCCTCTACCACAGGAGCCTCAGAGCGTTGGCACTGGTCCCTCTGAACAAGTCTGTCCAGTTAAGAGAAATAAAGTTCAAACATCTGGTGGAGTAGGCTCTCTCTCTCTCTCTCTCTCTCTCTCTCTCTCTCTCTCTCTCTCTCTCTCTCTCTCTCTCTCTCTCTCTCTCTCTCTCTCTCTCTCTCAATTCAATTCAATTCAATTCAATTCAATTCAATTCAATTTAAATTTAAAGGGATTTACATTGCCAAACCAAGTGTGAAGATAAAAATAAAAAAAGTTCCCTCTCTCTCTCTCTCTCTCTCTCTCTCTCTCTCTCTCTCTCTCTCTCTCTGTCTGGATCATTTGTTTAGGAATTCCTTCATACTACTCTGTAGGTAATCCTTTTAAAATAAGTTGCGCTTGGTTGGTATATCAACATTAGGCCTTTGTAGATTCAGTCATCCTTGTTGCCTGGCAGTTTCATGCTCGGAGGAGTTTAAGGCCCTGTGGGCACAACAAAATGTCAGCCGCAAACCTGCATGGCCCAAAAATAAATTTTCACACTCAATTCATTTTCTTTTTTTTTTAAATTTGTTTTTTCAGATTTTATCCCTTTTTCACCCAATTTGGTAGCCAATTGAACCCAACCTAGCATCCAATTATCCCCTGCCTATTGCATAGGATCCGCCGCACGACCCCGTGGCCGGCAGCCCCAGAGGAGGCCGCCAGGCAGACTAGCTGACTGGCTCCTCGAGCCCAGCACCGTTATTCCGGCACCCAGGGGGCGGTGTTGCGCGACGGATCCTTGTCCGGAAATACTCCTTTTTTTTTTTCTTTTTTTTTTAACATTTTTTATTTTATTTTATTTGTTTTTCAGATTTTATCCCCTTTTTCACCCAATTTGGTAGCCAATTTAACCCAACTTAGCATCCAATTATCCCCTGCCTATTGCGAAGGATCCGCCGCCCGACCCCGTGGCCGGCAGTCCCAGAGGAGGCCGCCAGGCAGACTAGGCTGACTGGCTCCTCGAGCCCAGTACCGTTACTCCAGCACCAGACGGGGGCGGTGTTGCGCGACGGATCCTAGTCCAGAAATACTCCTATACCCCCCTCGGAAGCGGCCGGCCAATATGCCGCTTCCCGTGTGCCTCGGCCATATCTGGATCTGGCGAGCCGGGATACGAACCCCGGCCCCGGTGGGCAGCATGCACTAGCGGCCAGTGCTTAGACCGCTACACCACCGCGGGGCCCGGAAATACTCCTATACCGCCCTCGGGAGCGGCCGCCCAATATGCCGCTCCCCGTGTGTGCCCCGGCCATATCCGGATCTGGCGAGCTGGGATTCGATCCCAGTCCCCGGTGGGCAGCTTGCACTAGTGGCCAGTGCTTAGACCGCTACACCACCGCGGGGCCGTCTCAATTCATTTTCTAGCATATTCACAACTGGGGAGTTTCCTTTTTCAAACTTCCCCTGACTACACTCTTGCTGCTGTACAAGCTGGGATGTTAGAACACAGCCAATCAATGATAGACTGCATGTGATGTTTTCTTCCTTAGTCAATTCAAGTTTATCCTTCATTAAAGGAAATATTGTTGCCTGCCATATTGTCATCCTAACCTACCTATTAAAATCTACACAAGTGTCTTGGCGAAGGGGCTAGGTGTTGTTTTTGGACAGCCCCCAATATTCATTGCATGTGAAAATATGACAGTGTGTGGTGTGTCTTTAGCCCAGCAGAGGGCAGCGCTGTCTTGGCGAAGACTTCTATGTACTTTAACACTACAGGATGATGTCAGAGTTAAGTGTTTAAACACAGTAGTGCATAGCTCATTAGTTAAGCAACTATACACCCTCCCCCCCTCTCCCCTCGCTCAAGAGTGGTGCAAATGAAGGGTCTGAAAAGTAAAACATTTCCATTACCAAGTAAGTCATACTCAAAGGCATTAACCACTCAACCAGACAGTGGAGTCATTCAATGTCCTGGTGTGTCCTAATTTGATTTTAATGCCACCCTTTGGTGAAAAACACACACACACATACACATACACACACACACACACACACGTGTGGTTGTGTTTGAGAAGACACACACACACGTACGCACACACACACACACACATGACTGCACTTGAGAAGACACACACACACATACACGTGACTGCGTGTGAGAAGAGACACATACACACACACACACACACACACACGTATACGTACCCGATAAACCCTTGAGTGGGTCGTAAGAGGGGGCTGGGAACAACAAGTTGAGCTGTAACACTCCACACTCACGCCTAGGTGGATTTGGTAATTGATGCAAAGTACAGCGGGAGACAGAAAGTCCCCATCATTCAGGTTGCTATGGCAATGCAGCCTAGCTTTCATCTGTCAAAGCTGATGTGTCTTCATGGGTTGATGGGGGTAAAGTCAACAGCAGTTTAACTCATATGGTGTGTGTGTGTGTGTGTGTGTGTGTGTGTGTGTGTATGTGCGTGTGTGTGTGTGTGTGTGTCTGTCTCTGTGTGCGCGTGTGTCTGTGTGTGTTGTGGGCAATGAAAACAAATTATACCACCAATTAATTGATGTCAGCTCTAAACAGCATATGGTGTGTGTGTGTGTGCGTGTGTCTGTCTCTGTGTGCGTGTGTCTGTGTGTCCGGATGCATGCATGTGTGTTGTTGTGTGTTTGTGGGCAATGAAAACTAATTATACCACCAATTAATTGATGTCAGCTCAGCCCCCGGCTCTGTCGATAATGACTGATATTCTATACTCCATATACCGTCCTCCTCATTTATGGCACTTTTCAACTACCGTGCCGTACCGTGCCGGGCCGCGTGATCCCGGTTTGTTTTTCTTTCTCCACTGCCAACCGAGCCATACCGGGCCATAGTACCCGTGCCGTTTTTAGTTCCAGTTCGAGAGGGGTACTTTCGGTACTTTCGTGTCAGGCTGTGTGTGACGTGTGACGCTGCAGACCGTTGATTGGTCAATGGTAATCGTCAACATCGTCATCCCATGTTCATAGACTTTATCGCTAACTGCCATTTTTTTTATATCTAACATTACATGTTTTGGCTGATCTGTGCATGATAGCACTGCATTTTGACATAATTCTTATTGCATTTCCCCCCGTTGAGCTGTATACCGGCACTTATTAAAGTGAAGTGCTCATATGACACTTAACTCCTCCTACTGTCACCGCTCGTTCCTGGTCTGTTGTGTATAATGGAGAACGTATCCTACCCGTACCATACCGAACTTTTCAAATGCATGCCGTGCTGAGCCGTACCGGTCTGGTCAATGGAAAAGCGCCATTAGACAAACATCCAAACTACTATTAGACCAACCAGCCTATGTGAAACAATCCACTAAACGGTGTATGTACTCTGGATCATATGTTGTTTAGTGGGAGCCCTGCTGTGTTGACTCAGGCCTGTGTTCTGTCCAGTGTGCTGTACGAAGACTAATAGGATGATGTCGAGGTCCAGCAGCCACCTGGAGGCCATGTTGATTTACCATTAAGATAAGAGTCCCAGTCACCGCATGCCCAGCTCAGAGCATGCCCAGGGAAACTATCTCTCTCTCTCTCTCTCTCTCTCTCTCTCTCTCTCTCTCTCTCTCTCTCCCACCATCTCTCTCCCTCTATCTCTCTATTTCTTTCTCTCTCTCTCCCCACCATCTCTCTCTCTCTATCCCTCTCTTTTTTTCTCTCTCACTTTCTTTCCCTCCATCTCTCTCCCTCTATCCCTCCCGTTGTCTCTCTCTGTGTGTGTCTCTCTCTCTCTCTCTCTCCCTCTATCCCTCCCTTTGTCTCTCTCTCTCTCTCTCTCTCCCTGTCTCTGTCTCTCTCTCCCTCTCCCTCTCTCTCTCTCAGGCCCAGGGAACCAGAGATGAGTCTGAGTCAGAGTATTACTGCATTAAGAGACATTACCCAAGCTTGCAGCCCAGAGGTGACTCGTGTTCGATGGAGTGGATGTTATGAGGCGGAGCATCTCTGTCTCTCTGTCTCTCTGTCTCTCTCTCCATGGGCTATCAGGTTAATGCTGTTTGTCAAGTGTCTCAGACCTCTCAGGGAGGAAGGGCCTATCAAGGACACAGTGGCTGCAGCATGAGTGTAGTGTTCCCTTAGTCTAGTCTCTAGATGTGTGTGTGTGTGTGTGTGTATGTGTGTGTGTGTGTGTGTGTGTGTGTGTGTGTGAGTGCGCGTGTGTGCGTGTGTGTCATCACTACCCCACACACCCCACCCCTCCCTTCCTCTCCCCATCCCTCATTTTCTACAGCAGCCCGGCTCAGTTGGACCTAATTTCAGACATGAATGGTGTTCTGTGAGACGAGCACACCGGGGTGACCAGTGGGAGAATCGATCGGACACGGCCAGGGCACCGAGACACGGGCTCACTCAAGCAAGGAGTGGCTCTGTATCAAGTCTAATTTGCTGCATGGTGTTTGATCCAAAATAGAACAGAGTTGGCCTATATGTTATCTCACAAAGCAGGGCCAGAAACCTGTTGAAGGGACGTTGGGAGACAAAGGAGTAGCCTAGATTTGCCTCTCGAGATGGCCCTGTGAATCTTTACTTTCCACTCAATATGAGAAAGCATGTGATGAAGCCAGTGTCTCAGCGTACTTACTTATTCTACTGCTCGGTCCTCTTCACCCCTCAGGTCACACTCAAGGCAGAGTGGCTGGTGTCTATGACCCATGACTCATGTGGGATTCTCCATGACCTCCATGTGACCACTTGAGCATTGTGTGTCTCTGATGCAGGTCACTACAGGACACAGTTGTTCGCCTCCCTCTCAGCCTTGTTTTTTATCTCGTCATGCCATTTTTGAGGCCTTCTTCAGGAAGGTTACGCATGACAGTGAATAGATATCTGAGGTCAATCACTGCGTGTCAGATAACATTTTCATTTCATGAAAAAAAGAAGGGAAAAAAATATACACAAAGGCTGCCAATGGCCCCTGTCCAGAGCATGGATTACTTTTCCTGCTATGACTGGTGGATATGATGATTCACTTACGTAGTCAAATGTATCGATTGTAAGTCGCTTTGGAATAAGGGCGTCTGCTAAATGACAAAAATGTAAATGTAAAGTGTTATCACTTCTTCCTGAGTCATGAGTCACAGTGAGTCAAGTCCAGTCTGGAGAGTGGCGAAGGTGTCACCCCAGTTGGACACAGAACCTGTTTGGATATTTGGCAAGAAGAGTGTTTCAGTGGAGTCGTCTGCTCATGTTGTTCTGAATACTGGTGCCAGGTGATGTGTTGTTGTTGTTACAGACTGCCTCTGCGTCTTGGATGATGGGGAAAGCGAAATAATGAATAATATTCAATTACAGTATGTTCTGCACTAAGCAAACGTACAGGCCTCCAGCTGTCTATTTGCAGAGGATCTTTCTCAGGAAGTTTAATGACGGTACACTGTCATGAAACTCTTTCTCTACACATTCATTATGCATTTCATACAAAGGCACTCCAGTGGTATCCCAGAATTTCACATAAAAAAGATATATCTGTCCCTGGGGAATAGTCAATGACTTGCAGCTCATTACCTAACAAAGTTAACATCTTTGATGAAGATGTGCTGTTCCTAGGAGGATATTTGTCAACTTGGAGTCATCTGGGGATTCATTAAAATCTCCACCAATGAACAAAATGAACAAAAGCCCTATCACAGACAGACCTTTTTTGAAGGTGTTTATATTCTGAGCTGTCACATTATACCCATATAATGTGCAAGCTATATCATTGTATTGTCCAGCTTCGAAACAAATAACTATCCACCTGCCATCGTCTGAGAAAATAGTTTCAACAATGTCACCTTTGAGTTGGTTTAGGAGAACAGCGCCCCCTGCTGAGTGATTGGATCCGTGACTGAAAAAGCCAGAGTCCCCCCAACTTCCATCCTCCGGGAACTAGAGATGAGTCTGAGTCAGTATTATTGCATTAGGAGACAAGCTTCCATCCCAGAAGTGACTCTGTTTGATGGAGTTTGATAGAGTGGATGTTATGAAGGGGAGCATTACTCCCACCTCTCTCTCACCCCCCCCCCCCCCTCTCTCTATGTTAATGCTGCTTGTCAAGTCTGTCAGACCTCCCCCCACTGTGCTTTCCAAAATCATACATCACTGTCACAACAATGTGTTTCTTGGAAGAAAAAAAAGAATTATTCGCCTCACTATGTCTGCTAAGTAACTTTTTTTGGTAGTGTCTCTCAATTGAGGGAAAAACATCATTTTAACAAAGTTTACCACAATGAAGTTCTGAACTTTTAACCACACAGAAAATAGGTCAGCTATGTGTAAAGTGGAACAGGCTATAGCTTAACAAGACAGGCTGTCGTTAAGTTAAACCAAACTCTGATGTAACCTGAAAATAAACATACTTTCATTGTTTCACATTTCTATGACAATGTGTGAGGGAAGTCAGACATTTATCCTTCCTTCTCTCTTGCTTTTATTTATTTATTTCATCCATCCTCATTTCCATGAATCATACTTCATGGTCCACGGCACTCTACAGCATGGCCAATGTTGACATGTGAAGCAGAGCATGAGTCCTTCTCACATTTAGTCAATGTCACTTATGTCCACTCTTTTACCTTCAATGAAAGCAAACACACCACGGAATGATGCTCTCTTGCCCTCCTTTCGAGATTTTTTTTCACCAAAGTCATGCCTTCCCAGTCAGCAGACAATTAGGAGCCAGTTATGGAAGTGGACCGGCTCTGGCCGCCATACCTAATCCTTGCCATGAAAATGACCAATCTTCGTCAACATGTGGAGGTGGCCCAGTTACCTCCATGGCCCAGACATGGCCCAGATGCAGTGACCACCGTGATAACCTGGCCACGTCCAGTGATAACTGGGCCACCTCCACAAACACTGTAGCGGACATCTTAGTTATGGTGGACTAGACATGAGCTACTGCATTCTCTCTCTGAGTGTCTCTGAAACATATTTATTTGGGGCTGTGTTCAGAATTGGGTACATTGTTGGGTACTTTGATAACGCATGAGTACTGTAGATATACTGTACTTCACATTTCATGTCCCAGATTGCATGTTTCAGTGAATGTTTTATCAGTATCAGTATGGAGTAGCCCTCTCAACAACTGATTTCTTACTGTGGTTAATTATGCACTGCCAGGTAGACATGTGCCTGAGCTGTTCTATCATGAAGTTTTTCATGACGCTATTTCAATGCGACTATATGTTGCACAATAGCAATAATTATAATTGATGGTGATGAATGCAGTGCTATTGATGCATGTGATGAATGTCAATGTTCCTTCTCTTCTATGGAAATAACTGCCAGAACTTTTTTGTTTAAGCTTTTCAAACAATCCGCAATACAGCTCTGCAGAGAGGCTGTCATTATCAGTTAGCTGTTAAAAATACGTTTTTACTGTTGCAATCATTCAAAAGGTCAATAGGCTTTGCAAGGGAACATCATAGCATTTCTTCACAGGGCCATAGCATTGACAATCATTTCCTGTGTTTTGGTTTTAGCCATTAAAGAGGTATCTTTCTCAGAGTTGTGGGTATGTATTCAGGGCATGACATGAACTAGAATAATGATCTACCTCCCAAGGCTTTTCACCAGCTTGAATCTTAAGAATTTAAAAACCAAAATAAATATAAAAGCAAAAAAGAACCACACTAGCCTGACTTCTGTCGCATAGGAAATGACCCTCTGCACAGGCACAGCTGTGAGCAAAAAGAACATGACAAGCCTGTTGCTCTGTGAGTTAGCTTCATTAGACTCACTTGGGGTTCAGAGATTGTACCTTGTTGCAATGTAACCCATAAATCACCTCCTCACCATTGCATTCTTGCTTAAACTACATGGAGATGGTTAAGCTATTTAAGCTATTTAATGTAGGAATATAAACCACTTACATTACACATTCCTTATCATGATATTTCTAATTCATTTCTAATATCTAATTATGTATTGGCATGATTTAAATAGAGAATGTATCTTTGTGAAAATGAATGTGTAATTACATATTGCCATTATTTAGTGAAATAGGCCAATTCACCCAATGTCTTCTAATTTCACAAATTGCATAGCCTACTTGTAACTATTGACATTCACCCCTTTGTACTTTCTAGTTTTGAAATGTGTTGCCTAAGCACACATAGAAAGATGAAATAGGAAGCATTATTGATCCCGAAAACATATGAATAATTGGAAATACCCTCACACTTGCAGAATTCTCAATCATTCTCCAGACAGTTCTGCTGAAGGTTAGCAAAAAAACATGATTGATTGGACAGAGCATCATGATTAACACATTCACAGGTACTAGTCAGGTTTTCTAGTTTTTAGAGAACAAGATCAAAGCTACAATAGCTGACAGGGCAATAGAGCCCTAATGTTCATTCCCTTCACCTAACGCCTGGGCCACACCAGATACCTCTACCTCAGCAGTGTGTGTGTGTTTCATTCCCTTCACCTAACGCCTGGGCCACACCAGATACCTCTACCTCAGCAGCGTGTGTGTGTTTCATTCCCTTCACCTAACGCCTGGGCCACACCAGATACCTCTACCTCAGCAGCGTGTGTGCGTTTCATTTCGGCGCCCATGTTAACAGGTTAGAGAGCAGCCACACAACCCACTTGAGCCGCACGTCTCACGCTGTATAGCTGCTTTAACCTGTTAACATGGCCGCCGAAATGAAACGCACATGCGCTGCTGAGGTAGAGGTATCCGGTGTGGCCCAGGCGTTAGAAAACCTTTTCAATTTATGATCAACTGACTGACACGATTCGGTTCAAACTGACACAGGCCTTAAGTGTGGACGGTGGCTGTATTGCTGCATGCTATCATGTGATCATGTGACTTGTAGATAATACCAAGATTATAATACCATGATAAAACCATGATCACTATTTTGAAATGTGGGCGTGTGATGTGGGCCCAGCCAGTGATGCTTGTTGGCACAACGCTTCATCGTCACCCTAACTATCATCCTCATCATCACCACCACCCTCACCGTCATCATCACCATTATCACTTAAGCACTCGATTCAGCCACAGTGCCCAGGTGCGCTGTTGGAAGCTGGCGATGAGTGAGTAGTGCCTCTCACACCTGGCAGCGTTTGGTCCGCTGCCCAATTACATGGTGAAGTAATGAGCCATGTTCGAGGTGAAATGGTGCGTCACTGATCGGAGGAAGCAGGTGACCAGTGCACTCAGCAATGACGATCGACAGTGTCATGGGAACCACTGAGAGCTTGAGTTTGCTGCATCACACAAACCACTGGTGACAGAGGCCGACCGACTTTGAGAGCTATATCGGTCTGTTATTCAATACCCATACACTGTATGCTTTCATGCATCCCCTAGAAAACCTTAGTATTGACATCATGCTCCTAGCTAGGTAGAAACCAACTGGATGGTGATGATGTTTGCCTGTTTGTATATCTCCAGCTGACTGCCATGAACACAACGCACACTCTCAGAGAATGCTTTGCCCTTATTTCATTCACGCCTGCTTGACAAACAATGTTTCACACGCCTGCTTGACAAACAATGGGGTCCCTCCCTATTTTTAGATTAGATTCGATTCGATTAGAACTTTTTGTCATTGCACAGAGTACAACAACATAAATGTTTTGCTCAGGGCGCAGGGTCAGCCATAGTCAGCGCCCCTGGAGCAAGTAGGGGTTAAGTACCTTGCTCAAGGGCATAAGGGCAGTGGTCGGCAACTTGGATATGATTCCAGCAACACTCCAGTCATCAGCTCACATGCAGCTCCCCCCTGAGGCGGGGATCGAACCAGCGACCTTCTGATGGCTAGCCAGCCTCTCTAACCTCTATGCTACCTGTTGCCCCTATTTAGATCAGATGATTGTCCAGTTTAACCGGACGGTGGTCTTCTCCACTCATGGTTGTGGTAAACGGCTGCATACGCTGCACGGTTCTGTTGTTCTGTGTTACTGCCAACTGTTACTGTTGAATAACACAGAGGGTCTAAAAGTGAGTATCTAATTAGAAAATGCTGGCAATATGGTCCTGTCTGAGCACTTGATATGCTTGCTTGTGTTGTCATTTGTCTTTCTGATCGTTTTGATGTTCCTCTCTTCCGCCTGTTATCGCATCTTTGGCTGTCATTGTTATGCAGACGTGTGCAAAGAAAATGCGAGCTGAAATGATGTGTCTGCGAAACATGCTGTGCTTTGTCTTTCTAACCCTAACGCTCTCTTGAATTCCCACCTGAATAACAGCTTGCTCTACCAGCTTACAGTCTGTTCTGCGATTCGCATGCCATCTGCATGTAATTGGGGGTATCATCGAAAAGCATATTTCTTTGTCAGAACTAAAGCATTCAGAGAGATTGTTTGCTCTCACATCTAGGATATATACTGTATATATTTAAATCAATTATGTGTGATTTCAGAGGATAGTGATGCTGTGAAAATTGCTTGAGCTCTCATCAATGTATTGATGGGATAGTACAGCCACTCCATTAAAAGATCCAGCTCTCCATTATTGTTGAGGACTCACGAGTTTAGCCTACATACATTATCTGTACAGTATAGTATAGTGGATAGTGTACATAGCCTTTATTTATGTAAACCAGCTCCTTTCCCTTCTTTTTTTCTTTTTTTCTTTCCTAGCACCAGGGGAGCCACCCCTCCCAAATTTCGTTGTTTGGTACCTGTACTATAGCAATGACAATAAAGACCATTCATTCATTCATTCATTCATTCATTCATACACTACTATGGGCAAGGACATCTTATCCAGGGGAGGCTGGTGGAGGCAGATATCGGAGGACGGGATCATTGTAATGCATGGAAGTGATCCTATCCCTCTCGTGGTCATTACTAAATGTGAGTGACACAAAAGACATTGAAGATATAGTATGACTAATGTTGCTTACTACTGATGGATCTGAGAACTTTATTTGAGAACTAAATGAATGGGAGGCCTCCCTTTCTTGACACATTTTCTTCTATACTTGCCAGCCAAGACAAGTAAACCGTGACACACGTCGTTTTACTCTACTACACTTCACACATACCCTCCCACCTTCCTTATTCCCTTAGCACTTCTACTCTCCTCAACCCCCCCAACCCACCATTTTGAGTTTCTGGATGGTTGGCCTTGGCTGTTATATTCAGCAACTGTAGACAGCCTCAGATACAATATGTCTTGTTGCAGCGTGCCTCTTCAAAGTCCTCATGACAGCTGGCTAACAAGGAGCAAGGAGAGGAAGAGAGAAACATCTAAACAAACAAACAAACAAACACTGAAGGCTTCCTCCCAGGAGACAGAAGAAAGAGAGAAAGAGAGGTTCCCCTGCCCTGCAACTGCAGTCATCTCCCCCTGCTCTCTCTCTCTGACAATGGAAGAAAACAATCTTCACTGCTTGCATTTTCATTTGATTCAAAGGTCACACTTTCAGGGAATCAAGAGAGAACGTGGAATGTGTGTGTGTGTGTGTGTAAACACATGCATTTGTGTGTGTGTGTAGTGTCTCCATAAGCAGGACTTATCAGGGATGGAAAGGCACTCACTGTGTCTGGCTGAATTCTTCTCCTTGACACTCTAAGCCTGTACTGTAGCAATTGCACTCGGCACACTTCTTCACATCTTCAGTGGTTAGTCTGTGTTCTGATTCTCTGGTTTCTCTAGCCAGCACTCTCTCTCTCTGCTCTATCTACTCTAATCAGCTCACATCATATATAACACAATGTGCCTTCTTCACTATGTGCCCATCTTCCTCTCCATCCTTCATGCTGCTGCCTTCTGAATCTTACACACATCTAATTTCTGTTCCTCCCTCTATCTGACATATGTCCAGCTTCTACATCTGATGGTAGATAGATATCTTCTATCTTAGGTAGCCTTGTGTTATAGTCAGACTTGGGCTCCAACACTGTTTGAACTCATTTCTAATAGCTTGCTGTGCTTAATTGAGTTTGCCTGGGACAATAGAGACAACGGAATAGCCTAAAAATTGCAAACCACGCTTATCTGGTACTCCAGGCAGTCACAAGCAAACACTCAAAGTAAACCTTTTTTTTTAATACTATTTGAACCCAGGTCTTGTTGTAGTGCACGTGAGACACTGACAAAACAGAAAATAAATAATAAATAATATCAAAAGAATGTAGACAATGCGCAGAGGAGAACTAGAAACTCTAATGAGCTCTCATTAATCTGGATCTATTATGAACATTTATCTGTTTTTGAAGGTCACTCTTCAAAGGATAGTTATTTGAGCTTTTTATATTGTATGATAGAAAATCACTAGGCCTTGGTTTATGATTATTTAGTGGTAAATACTGTAAAAACAGATCAGTACTCCAAGGACAAGCTCTCTTTGAGGATATATTGAATTTTGAATTTAAAACATGAATACTAAATATGCAACAGATGTCCTTCGGAAGCAACGTGTCAAGAATAACTTCTTTCTTCACTGTCAGTTGAATACAAAGTGGTAATACTATGTCAGTCTGCTTGTCTTGGCTCATGGAACCATCCTAAATAAGTTTGATAATGGATGCAAGCATGTAACTTGGTTGCTACTGTAAATCGAATATATTGTTAAAGCTGTATTACTCCATCACAGATCACAACCATGTCTTTTGTTCATACCTCCATCTTTCAATAATAAAGGCGTGAGGGAAGTTCAGCCCATATATATATATATATATATATATATATATATATATATATAATATTCGTAGACTACAGTGCTGCAAAGGTTACAGAATGATCTACGTTGTTTCTATGTTGATCTATTTGTGTGTCTTTGCTAGGGGACAAACGGTGACGAGACCGCATCAGTCTGTATCACCCATCTCCAGCTCAGAACAGCCAAGGGCAATAGAAATATCTCTTCACATGAAGAATAACACATTTTCACAATCTCCTTGTGTTTTTGAATGTGCAAAACAAGTCATTCTTCTCGAGGATAGCCTATTTACCATTCATCTTCTGTATGGCAACATTTGAATCATTGGCAAAAAAAATCACACACCACTATAAAGCTGCAACAAACTAGAAGTCTCACTGACTCTTCATGAGATTCTTCTGGTTCTCGAGATAAGAAAACAGTTAGTTAATGTTTTTTAAAATGCAGATACTGAAATATAGTTGGGTAACCCATTCATTTGTGTCGTCCCATTGATAGAACACCACGTCTGTCACTGTTGCACTTCAGCGGTTTATGAATATCCAGCGAGTCAGCAATCTTTGGCTCCGCCCTCATGTACCTGTCGTTCTGTGAGAGGCTGGCAGGGCTCCCCGTAGTCCCGCCTCCTCCATCCCTCCCATCGGCGATCAATCGGGTTCACTTTTGCAATAGCTGTGAGTGTGCAACTGTACAGTCGGCTACGACACGACACGACACGGGACGTAATGGTGGCTCTGGCGAGCGACTGTGAATAAAGGCCATTGAACTCGCAGCGCAGATAAGGAGAGAGAAACACGTCAAAGCCGGAGAGGAGCTAACGGGACACGGACCGACGGGGAGCTCGGGCAGGAGGGCGCTCTTTCTTACCGACCGACACCGCGGCGCAGAACCACGCAGAATATGGCGGAGCAGACAGCCTCCTCCTCCTCCGACGGCAAGCACAAAGCGTCCCCGCATGCCGGGGGCCCGCTGCACGGGAACGGCCGACCCAACGCCGCCGGTGGAGGAGGAGGAGGGGGTAAAGGAGGCCTTTCTGGCGGGCTGACACAGCCAGCGGGGTGGCAGTCCTTACTGTCATTTACCATCCTTTTCCTGGCCTGGTTGGCAGGTTTCAGTTCGAGACTCTTCGCAGTGATCCGGTTCGAGAGCATCATCCACGAGTTTGATCCGTGGTGAGTATGATAATGCTAGCGGTGTTAGCATGTAAGCTGCTGCGTTGAGTGACTAGGCAAGTTGCTAGTGGCAACAGACAAAGCTACCGTTTGGTTGTCAGATCGCTATCTGTATGTTTATGCGAGTAATGTCGCTGCTCTCTAGCCAGTAAGAAGTAAGTAAGCGAGCTAACTTGCTGTCGTTCTCTTTATACTGTCCACGGTTGAAGCCAGGCAGCGGGAGAGTGTTGTGATCATGTCCCTCTGACTTCAGACGCAGTTTTAGTGGAGAACTTCCCCGCCGGCAAACTTTTCCTCGCTGTGCCGCTGTCTGTCTGTTTCCGTGCCTGCTGCCAGATATGGATTTATACGTCGTCTACTCTCGCTATATTGCATAATTGCAACAATACCCACCATGTGTTGTGTAATGAAAGCATGCCGCTTTCTAATGAATGAATGAATGACACTTCAGAAAACATGCAGGTAGTTCTTACAGTTGACTCGTGTTAGCTGTAGTAGTGTGTTCGAGGTGTGATGTTGCGAAGACATTGTGACACTGCCTGACACAAACTAACTATGCCAAATATCGATTGTCATTTGTGAACGTGGCGCTTGTGACAGTAGAGTAAGGATTAAAACCCGGAAGGCAACGGGAAACGTCTCCACTTGGTTTGTCTTGGCCAAGCCCCCACGCAGGATTATTCTCGTATTGTGCAAAACTGTCAAAACGGTCTACACTTCTGTGTGTGAGAGGGTGAACGCCGGGGTTTGTCATTCGCGTGGGTTTGTTATCACTCGAGCTTTTTTGTGTGATGATGTCCCATTCAAAAGACACCGCAAGGGCGTGTTTACTGTAAGCACACGGTACTGTGTAGGCTATCCCTATACAGAATGTGTTGCCGGTGCATGTTGCCCCTCCACCACAGCACACTGTATATTCGTATGTTCTAGTATCACACTTTATGTAACAGTGCAACAATAAGGATGTGACAAATGTGTACTTGAATAGGGTTATGATTTGGGCTAAGGTCTGATCATCTCGGATTAGGGCTAAGGTCATTGCTGTGTAGTAATGCGTAATTGGCAGTGTATGCATGCATGCATGTATGTTGTATCAAGGGTCTTTACTTCTGCTGATAGAAAGAAGGAAAACAAAGTCTGGGGGCACTGCTTATCTGTATAGAGAGAGGGTTGAGTTGTTGCGTTTGCGCTCTGTCTGAGAAGAGGATCTGCGCGATAGGGAACATTCTCATGATTGTGTTCTTGTTCCTCCTTTGTCAAACCAGGTCTGTGTTGACGTAATCTTGTTCACCAGACACTTCCATGCACCTCATTTCAGCAACAATAGCCTGGGGGTAACCTACATATTCTTGATCATCGTGAAAACATAGTTCATTGACACCAAAGTCCTCATGACATCTCTCCATCTCCTCCCCTCATGCAAGTCTGCTCCACCCAGGCAGAGTTTCCAGGGTAACATCTAGCATCTTAAAGGCTTCTTGGAAGGAAGTAAAAGTATTGTACCGGTATATAAAAAAAGAGACCTTCAAGAGATAGCTGTAAAGAGACACACACACACCTCACCAGGTTTAGAGTGAAATGGGACTACGTTCGGCGTGTCCGTGTGCGTGCCCGCCCGCCTGCCCGTTTCTGCCACTTACATTCCGCCTGGCACCTGTACCTCAGTTAGAAAGATGTCATTAGGTGAAGGCCAGGGCGCAGCATGGATTCAGTATGGATTCATAGTGTGACAGTGATGGGAGTGCACCACTGCCCACAGTGGGGTCATGTCGGTCTCGACTGGTTCTGTGTGTGTGTCTCTGTGTGTGTGTGTGTGTGTGTGTGTGTGTGTGTGTGTGTGTGTGTTGGCTTGGATGGTTTCAGGATCTCTGGTCCTGAGGAGGGGAGATAATATAGGATATTGTGTAAGTGTACAATAATAAGAATACATAAATACAATGTGTATACAACTCTCTCATGGACTCAAAGCACTGTTAAAAATATGACAAACCGAAAATGAAAAATAAAAGCAAAGGAGGACAGTCACAGAATATACATAACATACAGCCCTATATAAAAGACTGCCCGAACAGGTGAGGAACAGCCCGCTCACCTTGGGAGTGTACAGTCTCCATTGGAAATAGAGCAGATGGTATTGCATTAAATCCAGCGTATTTAGTAACTAGGCTACTGCTGACAAAAAACTAAAGCTTATTTTGAGATGTCAAGGTGACAGAGTCGAAAGCGATACTGCCAATGGTTATTACAAAGTGGCCAAATCTTCTTTATATGAATATGAACACATTCTTTTGCACTTCATGCTTGTGGTTTAGTACCAGCTGACTCATCTGGCTCGTCTCCATGTAATGTTTGGCTCCCGTCAAGTCGATGATTCATCATCATCATTTAATCTCCCAGGCGAATATGAGACGTCTATAGTTCCGTGCAACTCCATAGCTAAATGAGTTAGTTGCCCGCTCGTTCAGTATTCTGTGTGTGTGTGTGAAACAGACAAGGTGGTTCTGAGTTTTTAGTGGGTCACCAGATGTCAGTCACGAGGTTCATCATAACATGATGAGTTCACACAGAGAGAAATGCCCTCATCTGTTACGGTGCTGCTGGGATTATTGGTAGGGCATATTCTCACAAGCAGTAGCCTGTTATTTCTTTCCTACATAAATTGTGCTTTATTCTCCAATTTTGTGACCATGTAGGCTATCTTGGCCAGGTCTCCCTCGAAAATGAGATTTTGATCTCAAGAGACCTCCTGGTTAAATACATTTGCTATAAATAAAAAATAGCACAAATAACACACAACAGCATGTCGATGTGTGGCATATATCAAATGTTGTCATGAAAAGGACCACCAGAGGAGCTCCGTCAGCCAAATGGAGAGGGGCCCTCCTCCCTCTCAAGAGAGCATCTGAGCAAAGCACTTAAGATCAGGTCAGATAGTGGCCAGGCGAGTAAGATCAGTCCATTTTACATTTACATTTTTGGCATTTAGCGGACGCCTTTATCCAAAGCGTTTTACAACAAATACATTTGTCTAAGTAAATGAATCATCTATCCATTAGTCATAGTAAGATAAGTAATCTCTACTCGGGCCAGGTGCCATTGGCAGTCATAATGCTAGAAGAATTATTATTATTATTATTGTTTATTTTTTTGTTCATATACAGTAGAGAAACTGAACAGGGGGATGGGGAGGTTTCAGGAGGGACAGTTAAGCTGTAACCTGAAGAGATGGGTCTTCAGTCTATGGCGGAAGATAGGGAGTGACTGGAAATACCAGCATGCTATTGAATAACCTGGGTGGTCACATGGTTTCCCAGACCCTCGGTGTGGGAGGTGCGTCTGCACGTCCGTGTGTGTGCATTACCCAGTAACCAGAGGACGGTGAGATCATTGACAGCACCACCTCCTGTATCATACATTAACCTGACTTGGTGTCGGTGCTGCTGCATGGGTTTGTATAGGCCTGGCTCTTATTCTACTATCTATAGAAGGGCTTCGTCCAAAGAGTACTCTTCAAATCAATACTCTTTCATGATATGTAGACCTAGTTTTTTATTTGATTTATGGGTCTGATCTAGCTCAGTTTCTTTTGTCTTTCTGTACATTCGAAAGCTTGTGATCAATAAAGCCATCCTGGTGTTGTACTTGACAGTGAAGATCGAAGACTTCACCTCTAAATACATTCACTCCAGTTGATGGGATGGACTGTCTGGGTTGCTGGTCCTGGTTACCTTGATGCTCAAATTCCACTATTGATTTGTGGTTTCTGCTGAGTTTCAGTTACCTGAAACTAACCATGAGGAATACACTAAACAAGCAGGCAATTAGAAACATTTATCAACAGCAAAGAGATTTATCAACAACAAAATAAACTGTAAACTGTAATCTGTACTCAGGTACTGCTCTCCTCTGTGTCTGCAAGATAACATTTGGTGAATTTGAATGAAGTACTCCTTGACTAAGAAATGAGGCCTAGCCTATACGTCTTATCTGGTTCCTGCATGACTGAAACACTTATCAGCAGCTTGTTTTGACGAGAAGTTTTGTCTACATTTTAGAGTTGATCGTGCTTGTCAAAATGTTCTCACTGATCATTTCAACAGTTAGATAAAGCATGTCTTTAGTCATGCAGTTAAAAGTGCACGGCAAACCGCAAACCTTGAAATGGTATAGCCTAAAAATAGTCATTATAATAATTGAGTGCATTTATAAGCCTTTGAAGACACCCAAAGCATTTTACATTGTAAGGGCGAGAACTCGCCTCATCACTACCAATTAATAGCACCCACTTGGGTGATGCCACCACGGCAACCATTATGAGCCAGAAAGCTCACCACACATCAGCTGTCAGTGGAGAGGTGAGGAGAGATTCTGGCCAATTAGGAGTCAGGGGTGATTAGTTGACCTAGAAGGAATGGAGGCTGTTGTTTGGACACAGAGAATTGGATTCGAGAATTGGGACCTCGGTTTAAAGTGTCATTCGAAGGACGGCAACCTCTGCGGGGCAGTGCCCCATTCACTGCCGTGAGGCATTGGGGCCGCTAGACCAGAGGGAGGTGTGCTGCTACCTACTTTTTCCTCTAATACCAGATCCAGCAGCCTGTTTTGGCACCGCCCCCCCTCCAAGGATCGACCCTGCTTAGCATCCCAGACAAGCCAGCAGCAGGATGCAGGGTGCCGTGGCTGCCGAAGCGGTAGCCAACTTCTACGTCAATTTTTCTTCAACCCCTCTGGCATATCCAACTCCTTTGTCCAATATTTGCCAAGCAGCTTTTGCATTTTTCTCCCAAAGGCTGATTTCTTCTCAAGTCTCACATCTGCCTGGCATATTGACTGGGAAGAAAATTGATTATATGCAGTGAAACGTACACACACACGCACACATACACACACTCACAGCTGCACACACACCCCCTCAGGGTGCTATATCACATACTAGGTGTGTGTTTCCTTGCCAAGTCCAGAGCTTGAGCTCAGGAGAGACGCTTAGCGGATCTCTCATCCACCGCTTTTGATCTATCAAACTGCTGTCTCGCTCACTGTGTAGTAGAAGGTAGCCTGGTGGATTCTCCTTTTTACTTTTTGTGTATTGTTATTGGTGGTATACTTCTTATTCTTTTCCTGGCTTTGGTCAAATAGCTCAAAAAGTCCCTGACCAAAAATGCTATGAATTTGCATGCCACAACTAGAGAGCATGAGTAACTATGGCAGAAAGAATGACCATGATAGACCATAGGTGGCGCTAAAATAACCAAAAGTAAATAGTTAACTTCAGAATACTGGCATTTCCACTCCGTTGGATGAACATTTATGAAACTTGGTACGTGTCTTTCCTCATGGGGAACATATTTGCCTCAAGAACCCATAAGGTTGATGGATTTTTCTGCAGGTGCAAAATTTAGCCAAACCTTTAGAAATTCACATAAAATCAACTGTAAGTCAGATTGGTCCGAAATTGTACATGAACATGCGTGGTGCACGTCTCTCTATAGGGTTTTAAAGGATAAGAGATCAATTTAAAGATATCAGAGAAAATGATATGAAAAGAAAAAAAAATTGGCCTAGAATTTTCAAATGCTTTGAGAATTTGCCCTGCTATGTCAATATTAGGGCTGCAACTAACGATTATTTTGGTAGTCGACTAATCTGTCGATTATTTTTTCGATTAGTCGTGTGGCCACGGCAGTGCATGTTGTACCTCACCGTCTCAAGTCTGCACACCTGTGAATGTCACCCTGTTGTCCAGTCTCTCTGGCTTAACATACGTTCCCATTGCAAATTCAAATAATGACTCATGAAATATTTGAATTTGGACCTTCCAAAACATTTAATACATACAATAATCAATCTTTGTTTCAATGAAACAAAATAAATAATAAACGGATTTATGCTTCTGCGTCACACCGACGACGCGCACCTTCCCCAGAATCTCAAAAAGGGGCTAGTGCTACGCAGAACAACGCAGACCGCACTGCACGTGATTGGTCCGCTTGGTAGCACGTGACTCTGACATGTTTCTGACTGCCTCGTCGGCCTGAATGCGCAAGCGATGATAGAAATGTTGTTTACGTTTTCTGTAATGAGCAGGTTTGAAAAATTAAGATAACCGTCGCATTATCTTAGTTTAATATAATTTCATGTTTCATGTTAATGTTACCTTTTTTTATAACAAGCAATTATTATTATTTTTTTTTAATTATTAAAAATACGATTAGTCGACACTAAAATTCCACGTCGACGAGTTTTTATGATCGACGTCGTCGATTATGTCGACTAATCGTTGCAGCCCTAGTCAATATTAATAGCAGTTGACAGGATGATAGAGGGCACTACAATGTGTTACCATGTTGAAACATTTCAGGGTCCTAGGGTACTTCATAATGTCATAGCTTAGTATCATGAGTTCACCGTGGCCCATATTAGGTGAGTGGTCTACCCCCCTATCTGTCAATCTACAACCTCTCTGTAGATCTAGGCCGTGTCAGTCAAACTCACAACTTATGGGGGGATATATCTAGGAACACCCCCCATTGCTGCTTGCGGTTATATATATATATATTTTTTAAGGGCATTTCTGCTTTATTGGGATGGAGACAGTAGATATTGACAGGAAGCATGGGTGAGAGAGAGGAGGGACACACAGGATAGGTCGATGGCCGGAATCAAACCAGGGACCCTGTGAGTACGTGGCCATCGCCTTAGTGTGCCATGCCACTTATGCACCCTGCTTGGCGGATTCTTTGCCAGGCAACCAGGTTGTGCTGGATGCTACGCTAGGCTTACCTTCATAAACCCTCTATTGATCGAAACATCCGTTCACTTCACCTATCTGCTGGGACTGATAAGCCCTGGTTATGGGCATAACACACATACACACACACACACACACACACACACACACACACACACACACACAGACACAGAAACCATTATGCCTACAGCTATAACCTCATTCGCGATCGGAGGTGAGATATCAGGGGGTGGATTAGACCTGAAGGAATACTGGAGAAGGACAGCATGCTTGCCTATCTCGCTCTGCCATATGTTCTTTTCCCTTGGCTTGCTTTTTGGGGATCTATGGTTCAGTGTTAGTATTGTTTGTATCTATTGTGTAGAATGTTTCGTATTGTTCTCGGTGTGAAGCACATTGCGACATCGGTCTATGTAAAAAGTGGTCTACAAATATAGATTTGTTTCATTGCTGTGAAACGTTGGTAGCTGACTGAACCGTTTTGAATGAGACAATGAGTCTCAACTAGGTAGTCTCAACGAGTCTCTTTTTAGAATGCACACCGAGTACAGTATTTTCCGGACTATAAGTCACACTTTTTTTCATAGTTTGGCTGCTCCTGCGACTTATATATCAAAATATACATAATTTCATTAACAAAGATGGATGACCTTGTGGGAGAGACGTGTGGAAGGTATCATTATTATCAACCCTGTGCCCAGAGCACCTGAGCTCTGTTCATCCCTGGGACACACACACTCCCCTGTGCACTAACTACGTTTCCTTGTCTCAGTCCTTGTGCTCAATGATAATAATAATAAAGTTGAATCGTAATCTTATCTCTCTCTTTCGCCGCTCCACTCAAGCGCCACCGTCTAAATCTCCTGTAGGGATTGAAATGATGAGCTTGAATACCAGACGCAGCCCCTACACTCATGTATCTGCTCCAATGACACGCTGGCACCAGTCGTTCCCGGACAAATGAACATTTAATGTCCTCTGAGCTGTGGCAGAACCTGTTGTGAAGAGTCCATTTGGCAGCGGTTTCGGGCTGAACAAGCTTGATCCCTTTTTGAGTTTGCGTTCCGGTGCTTCTGTTTTTTTTCCCCACACTCGTGTCGTTAACTGGCGATGTATCAAGGTGGACTGCTTGAAAAATGCTGACACCATGCGTGAATGAGCGTCTCGTGGAGGAGGTCCTTATGGAACTGAAGATTGGAGGAAAGTAACTGGGTAGCACAGTATTGAGTTCATAGAATAAGGACTGCTCCTTATTCCACACCTGTATAATTACACAGACCTCTCAACTCAAACTATACCGTTACCGCATCACTCACAGCATGTTAACATGTTAGGCCTACATTTTAACATTTTTAACCATTTAGCAGAAGCTTTTTTCCCCCAAAGCGACTTACAATGAGAGATTACAGGGACAGACACCTTGGAGTAATTTATGGCTAAGTGCCTTACTCAAGGGCACACTAGTGGTGGTGTTCCCAGGTGGGATTTGAACTCCATGACCTTCTGATCAGTCCAACTCACTATCCACCAGGCCTCTTTATTAACAGTCTAACAGGCTCTGGGTGGTGCCAGGCGAGCGGGAGACGATAGTTTGTACCCCACAATCACTAACACAGTCACTAGAGTCATAACAGTGTTAGTACCGGACAGACATAGAGGCATGTAGATCCGTGTGCCTAAGCTTCTTCCCTGCTGCATCTCCTAGAACAGCCATCTGTCTGGCGGCTGCTAATGAAATATTCAGCGCCGTGTATCTGATGACCTGCAGTGGCAAACTTCTTGAAACTACTCCTCTGTCCTCCTTCCTGATGGACTACCCAGCGCAGCACAGCGGAACAAAGTTTGATTAGAATTGACCTAATCAGACCTTCATTCTTCCAATTCCATTAGCTGACACAGTGTCTACTCCATAATTCAAACTGCCTTGAGCGTGTTCCTTATGCTGGGACTCATCTTTAGAAGTGACTGATTGGTAAGAATCGTAGATCATCACGATCGTTGAATCAACTGATTTAATTATACAGCTTCTGCTCAGCGTGTATTGGCCAGTTCTTAACTCGTATAGGCTAGCTGAGGCCTGTGTGGTGATGATGATGAGAAGGATGATGAGCTAAGCCCCTACTTTGTTGCTCTTAGGCACAACTCTATGGATGTGGATTCGATTTGCACTCAATATGAGAAACTCACAGAATGTACTTATCAAGCATACATGAATATGTTGATGTGTATATTTGTAGAACCCAATAGGTGAAGGATAGACACACAATTACACAATAATACCACTTAACTTTAGACCGCTATGGTCACATCCATTATGCAGGAAAACAGTACTTGGGATGAAAACAGAGAAACCAATTATCCACTATATGTGACCCTTGTGAAAGTTAGCTTTCACCTGACTGTTACACTACAAACTATGGCTAAATTTGTTCAATTCAGAGTGTTTTTCCATATTGTTTTTCCTCTTGCAGGCCTTGAGAGAGCTGTGTATTATGGCCACACACACACACACACACACACACACACACACACAGCACTTAGTTTATTATCCTGTTGTCTTCAAGCAAGGAGGTTGATGCTAAGCTTATGATTAACTTTTCCAGTACGGCCCTCTCCAGGGGGTTGTGTGTGGTGTGCGTGCGTGCATACCTGTGTGTGTGTGTGCTCCTGTATGTATGTGTGTGTGTGTGCGTGCACTTGTGTGTGTGGGTGTGTGCGTGTGCATGTACACACACACAGGCGTGTGCACACACACATGCACACGCTGTGATATGGCCACAGCGTGACAGATCCCTCCCTGAGCAGCGGCGGGCATGTGTTGGCGCTGAGCTGGCAGGAAGGAGGGCTTAGAGCCCTGGGGAGCCACCAGGGAATACCAGAAACAGCTCTGCCTGGAAATAAGCTGCTTTCTCTTATTTTTGTGTTTGTTGGTTTGTTTTTTCGATGATTTCACACACCACATACCGCAAAGGTACACAAAGTATACTCGCATGCGCACACACACACACACACACACACACAGTCGACTACTGAAGGACCAGCATTCTTGTCTTTGTTTATTTCATGTTTCTAATCCTAGTCTTACCTCTGTGTATCTCGTTGAGCCTCCATTGTTGCAGGGTTTTGAGTTCTGAATGTGAATAATGCTAAGGAGGTTTTGTGTCAGAGCCTGTTATTGACATTTGCATTTTCAGGGCAAGACAACAAGTGTGTGTGTGTGTGTGTGTGTGTGTGTGTGTTAAGGGGGGGTCGGTGGGTGTGGGGTTGAATTACTCTCTCTGAATTGGCAATTGCCGGTGTCTCGGTTTTCCTCCCATATTAATTATACATAATTCAACCTCTCAGTGTGATTGTGAGTGTATGTGTGTTACGGAGGCTGCCCTAACGTGTGTGCGTGCCTGCGTGCATGTGTGTTTGCATTTGTGTGTGTGCGTGCGTGTGTGTTTGCATTTGTGTGTGTATGCACGTGTGCATGTGGCCTAACAAGAGACTCTTCCTGTCTGCAACGTAGAGGCTGCGCACCACTTGTCGCTGTGATGGAGGAGGGGGGCAGCCAGGAGTAGGCTGTTTGTTAACCTGATTAATTGCTTACCTTCGAGGCCCTGGCGGCCCTGGATATCAGTGTCTGCCTGAAGAAAAAGTGTGTGTGTGAGTGAGAGTGTGAGAGAACTACTGGGATTGGATAAAACTTATCACTCACAGTACAGAAGACTACTGCCAAGAGCTGCTTCTCAGCTACGTCTTCTCCCTGGTATCAGCTTAGCTCATAATAAAAGTAATAATAGTAGTAATAATAATAATAATAATAAATGCCATTTAGCTGACGCTTTTTTCCCATAGATTATTCTAAATTATGCCATATAGGCTATACACTTTTGAATGCTGTGTCCTCGTCTAAGACATCACCGCTGCCGTGTGTGTGTGTCTGCATGTGACCGTGTGTGTGTGCACATGACCGTGTGTGTGTGTGTGTGGGTGATCATGTGGGTGCACGTGTGTGAGATTGTATGCACGTGTGTGTGTGTGTGTGTGGTGTGTGTGTGTGTGTGTGTGTGAGACTGTGTGTGCATCCTCTCAGAATAATTGCCCTGTGTTAGTAGAGTGGGCAGTACTGGTTGGCAGCGCTTCGACCCCCACCCCCACCCCCACCCCCACACCCAGAGACAACAGAGAGGAGAGAGAATCTAGGGCAAGAAATGTTGGTCAGAGTCTAAGGGACCTGGTCTCGTTCATGTTTAGGGCCTGAGGAAATGAAAGAAAAGAAAGAAAAGCAAAGGCCCTCGTTGCCCTGGTGATTACATATCATTCTGGCTGGGCTCTCCTCTCCTCTTGAGAGAGGCTGGTCTAATGGTCGGTATTCTCAGTGAATAACCAGCCTAGTCGAGGCGAAGGACTCCTGCTCTGTCTCTGACCTCCAAAGCACGGCGGCCATTTTGTTTCTCGTTTTCTTTTATCTGGCCAACTCTGAGGCATGTCCTACGGTGCCGGAGCCAGCGGTCAGCGGGGGGGTGGGGGGGTTACAGGGGACTTTTGCTTTTCTCCATACTTTGGCCTCTTACTGACAGCAAGGCAGCAGGTTCTCTGTGGGGGGAGGTTATTATTTATTTAACCTTTATTTAATCAGGAAAAGCTTCATTGAGATTAAAACATTCTCTTTTACATGAGTGTCCTGGCCAAGACAGGTTTACCTGCATGGGGAGGGAGGGAGGCAGGGAGAGGGGGAGGGAGAGAGGGAGGGCGGATGAAGCAGGGGAGGGAGGGAAGGAGGGAGGGAGAGAGAGAAAGAAGGGAGTAGGCTACACTGCCAGGCAACCAGTCTGATGGAGGAGGTGGCAGAACAGCCAAAGAAAATCAATTGTCCAAAAACCGCATTATCCACCGCATTATCCACCGCAGTATGCTTTTCTTTATTGTTGCTGCGGGATCGAGATCCAGGTTATTTATTCTCATAACCTTTTGAAGCTCAAGTGGGATTGAATTCTGCATATGGTCGATGGTACTTCGAGCTGTTTTAATACCATCAACTGCTTAATGTATCTTAGCTGCATGTTTGAAATAGCTTAGCTAACTCTGCCTTTTTTTGTCATCCATCACCTGCTTTCATATTAGCCCAGCTCGAGTGACCTTCTTAGGGAGGGCTGCTTTTCTAGCAACAGTTAGGGTACACGGGAATGTCTCCAAAGGGCTGTAAAAGCAAAGGTTATTATAAAGGTTGGGACAAATGCCATGTTTGAATACATGAAATTCCTCTTACCTGCCTTCCCTCCTTAATCACTGACCTAATGTGATTGGAGTGCTTAAAGCCAGCTTTCCACACAGCATGGCTTCCGGGCAATTCCACGGTAACAGAATTATGCTGTCCAGACTCAAACCTCTGATAGTTTCACAAACCGTATAATTCTATCCACAGGAACTACGCGGGGGGTCCTTCACCAATGTGAGAGTGGCGCTGCATCTCGCCTGTCAGCTTAGCGGCACCACTATGTAAACATTACAAGGCAAATTAAACTATACAGTGATGAAAGAGCAACTATCTCTAATCACCAATGACATCGTTGTTAAAAAGTGAAATTCTGCGTTTCAGCGGATGTAGCCTATTTTTTGCACATTTTGACAATAAGTCATTTGGTCTTTTATGATGCAATCCAGTACCACGGCGTTCAAAAATAACCCCCCCCCCAAAAAAGAACGCTCCACGCCTTTGGGCGGTCGACCTTTACTTTATTCCTTCACATCATCCCCACTAATCGATGCAGAGAAAGTAGAAAAAAACATCTTCTAGGGATATTGCTTAACAGAATGAAGCCCCTGGAGACTGGTGAGCGATAATTAGAATCAAACAGGCCCTTAGTCTGCCTGTGGTGGTGGGTTGGTGGGATGATTGGTTGGTTGGTTGGTTGTGTATTCACTTGATCGCTGTTTGGGAGTTCCGGTGGGTGATTAGCTGGCGTATTCTGTGTCTGGTGGATTTCGCGAGCAGATTGGTTGGCTGAAGCTCGGAGCTTGTTCATAGGTCCCTGGGCTGGTTCTCTGGCGAGCTGATTGGCCCAGCTGGCTCGTCTTGGCATGTCTGGTTCTGGTTCTTGCCTGCCTGAGCAATGGCAGAATGCAGGCAGGGATGGCGTTTTTATGGTGGCTGGTTTCGTACTGGGCCTCGGAGGCCGATGTACTGTGTGTTATGTTGTTGTGTTCCCTGGAGATGGGCGCAGGCTCCGTTTCCGCTGCTGTCTGTGGTGAACACACACACACACGCACACACACACACTCTCTATAAAGGCATGCGTTCCAGACACACACGCACACACACACACATGCACAATGCTTTTGGCACCATCACAGAAGCCGCGGCACTCTGCCCATTTCGAGCCCTGCCATTGGTCGTCTGTGTGTCCCCTCCCAGCTGCCCCCTCGGTGGCCTGCTGCAGATGCTGCCATTGTCTGACACGTCAGTGAGAGTGTGTTCATCCCTGTCCTGGTGAAAAGGGATGACTTCATCTCAGCCTGTCACATTTATTATAGATTGGCTGTTCTCTCTTTCACAACAACACGCACACACACACACACACTTATCTATCTATCTATCTCTCTGTCTTCAGTCTCTCTCTCTCTCTCTCTCCCCCCCTTCTCTCTTTCTCCCTCTCCCTCTTCTCTCTTTCTCCCTCTCATCCTCCTACTGTCTCTCTGTCTCTCTCTCTCTCTCTCCCTCTCTCGTTCTCATGTCTCTCTCTCTCTCCCTCCCTCTCCCTCTCTTTCTCTCTCCCTCTCTCTCTCGCTCTCTTCCTCCCTCTCCCTCTCTTCCTCTCTCTCTCTCTCTCTCTCTCTCTCTCTCTCTCTCTCTCTTTCTCAGTTTCAAGCTATGTCTTTCTTTCTGTCTGCCAAATCAAACCCCCTGCCAGTCAGCCAGTCAAGGACACTGATACCCAAGGCAGCCTGTCTACAAGCCTCATAGGGCATCAGAGACACCCAGGAGGAGGGATGGAGGGAGGGGAGTTGAGTGGAGTAGAGGATGATACAAGGAGGAAGGGGAAAGGGGATGAAAGGAAGTTATGGGCATCAGAGACAACCAGATGGAGGGAGAGAAGGAAGGAGGGAGGGATGGATGGATGGATGGATGGATGACAGCACCATAAAGGATAATGAGAAAGATAGAGATGGGTGAGAAGGGGAGTGAGGGAGGACGGTATGTGGAAGAGGGACAGACAGAGAGAGATGATGGAGGGAGGGACGGAGCAGTGTCTGGAAGAGTGACAGACAGACTGAGAGAGAGAGAGGGGGGAGGGAGCAATGGAGGGAGGGGTGTCTGGAAGAGTGATAGACAGACAGAGAGGGACGGTTGGAGGGATGGATGGATGAATGGAAGGAGGGAGGGAGGGAAGGAGGGAGTGGTGTCTGGAAGAATGACAGACAGCTGGGATCCACAGTGGTTGTGTGACAGCCAGAGGAAGACGAGGCTGTCAGGATCCTGTCAAATCACCTCGGTCATCAAACACTGCAGCTGCCAGCACAGAGGCAGGTAGTCAGGGCAGGGTAGGGTAGGGTATAGGGAAAGGAAGGGGAGGAAGGGTAGGGTAGGGTAGGGCAGGGAAAGGAAGGGTAGGGGAGAGAAGGGTAGGGTAGAGAAAGGGGAAGGGTAGGGTAGGGTGGGGAAGGGTAGGGTAGAGAAGGATAGAGAAGGGTAGGGTAGAGAAGGGTAGCGTAGGGTAGAGAAATGGTAGGGAAGGGTAGAGAAGGGTAGAGAAGGGTAGGGTAGGGTAGGGCAGGGAAAGGAAGGGTAGGGTAGAGAAGGGTAGGGTAGAGAAAGGGGAAGGGTAGGGTAGGGTGGGGAAGGGTAGGGTAGGGTAGAGAAGGATAGAGAAGGGTAGAGAAGGGTAGGGTAGAGAAGGGTAGCGTAGGGTAGAGAAATGGTAGGGAAGGGTAGAGAAGGGTAGAGAAGGGTAGGGTAGGGTAGGGAAGGGTAGGGAAGGGTAGGGAATAGTGTTGTTCCGATACCGATACTAGTATCGGCATGGCCACCGATACGCACAAAAATGCTGGTATCGGTATCGGCGAGTACTTTACAAAAACGTATTAAAAATAAATAAAAATACTTACGTTTTACAAAAACTTTACGAGTTTTACAAAGGTTTTGAGCAGTGCCAGACTAAGTGTTAGCAATAATTTTACATCGAGGTGAGTATGCGGCTCAAAAAACATGTTTTTTTGTTTTGTTTTTTCAAACGCCGTGGTATCGGATCGGTACTCGGTATCGGCAAGTACTGCACGGTCAGGTATCGGTATCGGGATCAAAAAATGGTATCGGAACAACACTAGTAGGGAAGGGTAGAGAAGGGTAGAGAAGGGTAGGGAAGGGTAGGGTAGAAAAGGGTAGGCTAGGGCTGGGCAAACGATCAACATTTTTTTTTCGATAATCGTAACGAATTAACGATCAATTATCGATTAATCAATAAGCTTTTTTTGTATTTTTAATTTTAAATTTTTTTAAATAAAAAAAAATCGGGAAAAAAAATCGGGCAGAAATAACAAGCATGTTTTCCTTGGGGAAAAAACTTTATTTGTGTTGCTATTGCACACATTCATTCATTCACATCCAAACTAGACACTACAGTCAGATAACAATCCTCTTAAACAAGGCAGTGAGTAGCCTAAATTGTTTAACTTAAAAACACATTTTACGTTATAAATAAAAATATAGAAAATAAGTAACTCACCATAGGAGCAGTAAAAAAACAGTTACTCACAAATAGGAGGATGACTGAAAACGTTAGTGTCCTTAAGAGCGTCCACCTTAACTTAAATTTAAACTCCAGCGAGAGACTGTAGGCGGCAGGCCTACTGGTTCTTGTTCAGAAAGATGATCATGTTAACATGTTCAGGGGTGAGAGACGAACGCAATCTGGTGACACGTGGACAAACTAATTTCCATTATTATTATTCAAAAAAAAAAAAAAAATATATATATAATGATTATCGATCAAAATATTTTGTGATCGACCAAGACCTTATCGATCAATTAATCGATCATCGATCATTGATGCCCACCCCTAGCTAGGATAGTCAATGCAGGGAGAGAGCAACCATGGAGAACCACAAGACGATGGGGAGGGGGGGACAGGAGTTAGGGGACAGGAGGGGACTATAGTCTTCCTGGTTTCCCTGGGACTGTTGTCATCTTCTTCGGAAAGCCTGAAAATTCAAGCAGAAGTTAACATTTTTACATTTGTGGCATTTAGCAGACGGCGCCTTTATCCAAAGCAACTTGCAACAAATCCATTTGTCTGAGTAATTGAATCGTCTATCCATTAGTCATAGCAAGAAAAAAGTAAAAAAGTAAACTGCTCGGGCCAGGGGCCATTGGCAGTAAATATGCTAGAAGAAGGAAGAATGAAGAACGATCATTTTTAAATCTAAAGTGTGTTTAGTGAGGGGTGCAGACCTGTAACGGCACTAGCCACACTCCCAGCCAGTCTGAAGGCAGCTTAGGCGCTGTTCCAACAACGGAATTACAATTCCAGGAATAATGAAACGGATTCAGCGATGTCCGTTTTCCAAAAATATGGCTTGCTCGCTTAAGTTGATTGGATAATCCTTCTTCCTTCTAGCATTGTGACTGCCAAGGGTAGCTGGTCCTAGCATCGATTTCTTCTTACGATGACTGATGTATTGATGATTCATATGTCTGATGTGCCTGCCCCAGAGCCACGATACAGTACCATGAACTCAGAGCTCAGTGTCTGACCATACCTTGTCTTGTAACAGGGCTCACACACCTCACGTGTTGACTCTAGTTGAGTCTAAGTCTAATTTAACTCCTCACGTTTACTCCAAAGGTTCAGGGGTGAAATCCCGCTGTCTGGTTAATGGGAAATGGAAAGAAGACAAAAAGCTTGAAATTAATCATCAGAAATAAATGAGTCTAATAAACACACACACACACACCCCTCCCACCCACACACACCCCCCTAAAAATCCATTAGAGGCTTTTTTAATATCCAAAATGAATGTATTGTTTGATTTGAATAACCTCTAGGTTATAGCTTTGCTGTGGGGTTTTTAATCTATTTTACAATAGGTTAGTTCAGACGTGCTCTACAAACTCGTTTATTTCCCCCTTTTGAATTTAATTTGTTGTGGAGTTTGAAATAATTAATTTCCTGTATTTCCAGATTGCTTTTTCTGTGTGTGTGTCTGTGCTGAAAAGTAAACGAAAAGTCAATTTAGCATCGGATGACTTAATTAGAGTTCACGGTATTAAGGTCATTGTAACAGACAAGCACATGCCTGTACGCCTGTGGCATGATGGAAGCTAGAGATTGGCGTTGTAGGCGTTATAGGCTATGCAGTGTCATCATCATTACCCCCAACCCTCACCTAATCAAGTAATCATCGTTAAACACGAGATGATGGGCTTGTCTCTGTCGCTTTCTTCTCACGGTGCCCTCTGGTTTTACAGCTCTCTCCTTTAAAGACACCTAGACATCCTGTCTTTTATCCGCCTGGCGTATCCTCTCTCTCTCTCTCTCTCTCTCTCTCTCTCTCTCTCTCTCTCTCTCTCTCTCTCTCGCTCTCTCTCTGCCAAGCCAAGTCTCCGAAATAGATTTTTTTCCCCCCGATATTAATAAATAAAATGATTTAGTTTTCCTGCGGCCAGCTCTTCAATTGAATGTGTCCTTGAGACGTGGCGTACGCCTCGACGGGTGAGGAGGTGATCTGCCTCCCTGCTGCTAATCAATGTCTCAAAGTTTCAGGATCTCTCTTCGCCTTCTTTGATCCCAACTGTCTCCAACGCTACAGGACGAACCAGCCGTGGCGTGTCTTTCCGTGTGTGCGAGTGTGTGTGCGTGCGTCTCTGTGTGTCGTCTTTTTAGCTCAGATGAATTAACTAGCCTAGCATTAGTGTGTTGCTGTTTGAGTCATTTCTGCTACAGAGGGAGATATGCCAGCTCCATTAATGTACCCTCCTGCTGCTTCCGCACAGTCTGTGGAGCAGTGAAGAATTAGCCTAGCCTACCCCCCAACAACACTGTTTGCACTACTGTGGCTGTGCTGTTTTCTTTTGCGTAGAATACCGGGTGTTCTGGGTTCAGTTAACTGAGAACAGCTTGAGATGAGAACCCACAATAAAGCTGTTTATTCAGTTTATATATTTATTTGCTCATTTCTATTAAAGAACATAAAAAAGAGTTGAGGCATTTGTGTTTCGTTTGCGCTCATGCACCAGGAAATGAATGCACATGCTGGGGGTGGACTTGTTTTTGTGTATCTTGATGAAAGCTGTGCTTTATTAAATATTCTGTCGAAGGACACAAATATAGCCTGTTAGGCCTGCGTCAACGTAATGGCCTGGTTGACACTGGAGTACGGAGAGACACAATGGCTGAATTGACAGCCCCCAGCCAGGCTGGGGTACGGAGGGTGAAGGGTGGAACGTCTGCCCCCTCAGCCAGGCTGGGGTGTGAAGTAGGGCTGGGCAAACGATCAAAATTTCTTTTTCGATAATCGCAAGAATTAACGATCAATTATCGATTAATTGATAAGCTTTTTTTCATTAAAATTTCCTTGGGGAAAAAACTTTATTTGTGTTGCTATTTCACACATTCATTCACATTCAAACTAGACACTACAGTCAGATAACAATCCTCTTAAACAAGGCAGTGAGTAGCCTAAATTGTTTAACTTAAAAACACATTTTACGTTATAAATAAAAATATAGAAAATAAGTAACTCACCATAGGAGCAGTAAAAAAACAGTTACTCACAAATAGGAGGATGACTGAAAACGTTAGTGTCCTTAAGAGCGTCCAGCTTAACTTACATTTAAACTCCAGCGAGAGACTGTAGGCGGCAGGCCTACTGGTTCAGAAAGATGATCATGTTAACATGTTCAGGGGTGAGAGACGAACGCAATCTGGTGACACGTGGACAAACTCATTTCCATTATTATTATTATAATTTATTTATTTTTTATTTTATTTTTTTAATGATTATCGAGCGAAATATTTTGTGACCGACCAAGATCCTTATCGATCAATTAATCGATCGTCGATCATTGATGCCCACCCCTAGTGTGAAGGGTGGAGGGTCTGCCCCCCCCCTCCCCAGCCAGGGTACGACCGACTCAACCCTGCAAACACTGGTGTGATGCAAAGTTGAGCTCAGGTAATCATAGAAACATAATCATGAAGAATAGATGTCAGCCCCCCCTTCCCCCATCTAGAATCTCACCTGAACCAACGAGCAGCTGTTATCCTCTCATCAATTCATCCACAAAGTTTCCCTCCTCTCCAGCGATACGACAACCTTCAAAGCTCACCCCTGATGTACACCCCTGATGTGGCGCTTGTTAGGGAGACAAAGGGAGATGTTACAGTCATTTAAGAGATAAACTGCTGTCCCTTTCCATCTAAAAGAGTGAGGCTGAAGCCTTGTTGTAATATCCAATATGAATGTAACGTTTGATTTGAATCACCTCTAGGTAGCTTTTTGCCTGTGCAGTTTTTCATCTATTTTACAATAGGTTAGTTCTGACTGCTCTACCTCTACAAAGTAATTTATTTCCCCTTTGATTTTCATTGCTATGAAGTTTGACATAATTCGCTTCCTGCACTTCCAGATAGCTTTTTTTTGTGTGTGAGTCTGCTGTAAGGTAAACGCAAAGTCAATTTAGCATTAGGTGACTTAATTAGAGTTTAGGCTATTAAGGCCATTTCAACAGATGAGCGTATACGCCTGTGGCATGATGGGAGCTAGCGATTGGCATTGTATTTGTCAAACGCTATTTCTTTTCCAGTCGTTCTGTTCGTGAACCCGCCCCGCACCCTCCATCTAGAATCACACTTGAATCAACGACTTAGACGAGCAAGGCCTTGTGGCAGTAGTTATCTTCTAATATAACACACGCCATTTAGCTGACGCTTTTATCCAAAGCGACTTACATTGCAGTGAGTGCATACATCTCAGTACACATGGTTCCAGCAGGAATCGAACCCACAACCTAAGCGTTGAGAGCGCCACCCCATGACAGATCTTCTCATCGATTCCATACCCCGACGTTTCCCTCCATCTCCAGCGACGCTACGACCTTCAAAGCTCGCTTCCCCCCATTTGCCCCTGATGTGTTGCTGGTTATGTAGATCAAGGCAGATGTTCCAGTCACTTAGGAGATGAAGTGCTCATGACATGACGGTCCCCCTTCCCATCTAAAAGAGTGCCTGCTGAAGCCTTGTCGGAATATATGAAGTACCTCATTACCCACTTTATATGCGTCGCCTTTGACGGTGACTCCAGCCTTCAGACTTCCCCAGCCTCCCCTTTCGATAGGACGAGGGAACCTAGTCGAGCAATTACTGTTTCCATTAGAATGCCATTTACCCTGACTGCTTATCTTGACATTGAAATGTACTCTGTCACTCCGGCCCGTGGGCACCAATGTGCTCGGCTGGCTCTGGCTGGCTGGCTGTCTCTGTCTGTCTCTATGTCTCTATGTCTCTATGTCTCTATGTCTCTATGTCTCTGTGTCTCTGTGTCTCTGTGTCTCTATTAGGGATGCACCGAACATTCGGCCACCGAATGTATTCGGCCGAATATCGCAAAATAAAGCACATTCGGTATTCGGCCGAATGTGTGAAAACACCGAATGTTTACCACCGAATAGTGGCCGTGTTTTGATGACGCAATACAATTAAATATAACTCTCAACAGGCGCGCGGCGCGAGGCGACGCGCTTTCAAAACTGGCTGCGTTCGTAAATTCACTCAGGAAATCCGATCAGCACTCGTGGTATGCCTCTCGTCCAATCAAATGACTCGGTTTCTCTATGACGTCGGGCCCAGTGTGCGCTCCAGCGCTCTCAGAGCGACTTTACGAACGCAACCTTACACTCATCTAGCTACCGTAGTTAGCTTAGCAGTCGTAGCGGAAGAAGCAGAGTTGTTGCCTTGTTGAAAACATATTCAGACTCCCAGCTGTTCTACACGAGTTTATGACATGCAGCTGTATCATGCGGTGGTTTCTATGCAAACCAGAGACTATAAAAACAAAAGATATTCATTCTGAAATAACATGAACTATTATCCTTCCACTCAGGTGGACTCAATTCAACTTGTTGAATGACTTGTTGAAGACATTTAGCATTTGATCTAATTTTAAGAGTGACAAAGGGTCTGAATACTTATGTACATGAGGTATTTCTGTATTTACATTTTAATACATTTGCAAACATTAAAAAACGTTTTTACTTAGATTATGGGGTACTGTGTGTGGATTGATGGCAAATCTATTCAAAAATGTGAAAAAAGTGAAGGGGTCTAAATACTTTCTGAAGCCTATGTAGAGACAAATCATGAATATCATTAACTTGAACCCTGGAAAGCAGTAGAGATTAAATCCCACGATAATTAGTTATAATAAGTTATATATAAAAGTTCTTTTTTTTCAATCTCAATTTCTTTCTTTGAGAAGCATGAATAAAAAGCAAAATGTATTTAGTTTATGCAATGATAAAATTAAAAACTGCCGATACACATTCGGTATTCGGTATTCGGTATTCGGCCAAGTGTTTCCTTAAATTCGGCTTCGGCCTCGGCCAAGAATTTTCATTTCGGTGCATCCCTAGTCTCTATGTCTCTGTGTCTCTCTATCTCTGTCTCTGTCTGTCTCTGTGTCTCTGTCTCTGTCTGTCTCTATGTCTCTGTGTCTGTCTCTGTCTCTGTGTCTCTCTGTCTCTGTCTGTCTCTATGTCTCTGTGTCTGTCTCTATGTCCCTGTGTCTGTCTCTGTCTCTGTGTCTCTCTGTCTCTGTCTGTCTCTATGTCTCTGTGTCTGTCTCTGTGTCTCTGTGTCTCTATGTCTCTATGTCTCTGTGTCTCTATGTCTCTGTGTCTCTCTGTGTCTCTCTGTCTCTGTCTGTCTCTATGTCTCTGTGTCTGTCTCTGTGTCTCTATTAGGGGTGGGACGATTAGAAAATGTCATGTCACGATTATCGTGGGCAAAATAATCGCGATCCACGATATTATCGCGAGAATTTAAAAAAAAAAAAAAAAAAAAACTTTTTTTTTAGAATGCCAATAAAACACACTGTAATCACTTTAACTTAGATTTTGTTGTATTTTTATTGAATCATGTTAATAACATTAACATCATTTTAAAAACATCTTGACAAAAATAAAAATCTTTAATAAAATCTTAAATAAGGTAATGATAAATTATAAGGTATCACTGCATAAATAAAGGAAAAAAATACTGTCAAACAAAACTTGAACACTGACACTTTTCTGTCATCAAACTGAGTGCTAGCCTTGTGGCTTAGAGACTTGAAAGCTTCAAGATAGGTTAAAGTGCAAATGTGAGAAATCTCAATTATATTACTATTTATTTATAACATACGATTATGACATCCTCCCTCTCGCCAGTTTGGGGCAACATAGACTTCTCCCCTGGTGCCACGGATAGGGGTTTCAAGCGGTGGGACAGCAAAGGGATGGTTACTATCGGACATTTATATGATACGGAAATACTACTTTCATTTGACCAATTATGTAAGAAATATGACCTACCACGAAATGAGTTTTTCAGATACCTTCAGATACGAAGTTTTTTAAATAGCCAAAAAGACACTGGCCTCTGTCACCAACCCTCTCCGCTGGAGGAGATAGTCTCTGCTGGAAAGACGAGAGGCATTCTGGGGCTTGGGTATAGAGCACTTTCGAAATATGATAAAGGCAAACCTGCATTTACGCCCAAAGACTGGAATAATGACCTGAACATTAATACTGATGCAGCAACTTGGTCACTAATATGGCAATCGGCAAACGACATCTCAATCTGTAATAGGACGAAGGAAACGCAATTTAGACTACTACAACGTTTGCAGATTACTCCCCAACTTAGACATAAAATGGATCATAACAAATCGGAAATGTGTACAAAGTGTATTACCGAGGTTGGGAGCTTTGTTCATTGTGTTTGGACTTGTAGATATATAGATGATTACTGGAAAGGTATAGTGGATAAAATTCATCTAATTCTAGATGTTACATTGGATAAGGACCCCATGTGTCTATTGTTTGGGTTCCCAGACAAACAACTTAAAAGTATGCATTCCAAAAGACTTCTGTGTATCCTCACTTTTTGTGCAAGGAAAAATATATTGCTGAAATGGATAGACTGCAAACCGCCTACAATAGCTGGATGGCACAAGGTAATTTTTGATATGATTCCTATGGAATATCTGACATATAGGTCTAAGTGTAAGATAAAGACATTCTATAAGATTTGGTCTCCGTTCTTAGATTATATTGGTACCAGCCTGGCTGCCATTGTAATGAAAGGTTTGGTGGATTACACTCAAGAAAGTACACAAGACTAATGTGTAACAGATCTACAATGTATGGGTCACAATATTATTTACTGTGCTGGTGTTGTGCTGCCGCTGTGTTTAGGACTGTAAGACATGGATGCTGTCTCCGATGGGGGTGATCCCCCCATATATTATGGCATGTGTTGTGTCATTTTCTTTTCTGTTTATTTCTGATATGTGACATGGCCTCCTCCCCCCCCCTGTTTTTTTGTTTTTGTTTTGTTTTTAAACATTTTCTGTTTATGGACAATGTACTGCATAACAAAGTGCAAAACTAGTTTTCTACTATTAATGGGACAATAACCTCCCCCACGGATACTAGTTGTTGTTGTTATGTCCTGTTGTGTACATGTCTCTGTGAAACACTGTGAAATATTAACCCCCCCCCAAAAAACACACATAGGTCACATACATTAATACATACAATAAAAACAGACAGACAAAGCAGTGTTTATAAAATGTAGTGCCTATTTAAAAAGTCCAGTCATTTAAAAAAAAAAAACGATAATGACGATTATTCAACTAATTAAAATTCTCCACGATAAAGTTATCGCGGGTGTTTTTATCGCGATTAACGATAAACACGATAATCGTCCCATCCCTAGTCTCTATGTCTCTGTGTCTGTCTCTGTCTGTCTGATGTTGTCATTCAGGTGCTCGATTTGGCCAGTGCCAGTTAGCCTAGTCAGTTGATTTCATCTCTTTACCAAGGGCTTTGTAAACTTTCTCTGCAGCTCTGATGTGTCTGCCTGTCATTTGGTCCTCTTCTCTCCTGCCTTTCGTTTGGTCCTCTTCTCTCCTGTCTTTCATTTGGTCCTCTTCTTCCAGGGTTTTTCCTGGCTCAAAATGGGGTGGAGGTGGTACCAGTGGTGTTTGACATCGGGGGGACCCATGAAGCAGGGCTGTCTGGGGGTCCTTAAACGATCATCAAACACTTAATTTCTTGCATTCCGATTAATTTGTATGCACCCATTTGTGTCTTTCCTGCATCAATTTATTGTGGAACTGTCATTATTTATGTAAAGGAAAACAAGCATTCTGTACTCCCAAATATGTATTCTCCTTGAGCATACAACATCAACACACAATCATTTGCTCTTGTCCTGTTTTGTGTCTATACATAAGAATAAAGGTACCCTGTTCAACATTAAATGTATACAAAATAAAGAATTCTCTCTCTCTCTTATTCTCTTTACATAAAAGCTAAATGTGGCCCTGTTACAGGGTAGTTGAACATTCCATTAAAGCCTTGTAGTTTTCATCTACAGAATTCACAACCAGAGGCAGAACATTTCAGCCTCCTATTTTCGAGTTGCTTTTGGCATAGGTAACATGTCATGCCCTCCCTGTCATAGGTAACATGTCATAGGTAACATGTCATAGGTAACATGTCACGCCCTCCCCGTCATTTCTGAGTCACGTATTTGTTGAGCAATTGTGGGTCAAAACCACCGGCTCTGTTTTTTGGAGCATCTGGGAAGATTAAAATAATGTAATTGTGTTTGTGTAGAATAGGCCTACGGGTACAAAGGCAATGAAATGTGAGCCTCGCGATCTTGGTCGAAAGGTCGGCTTCGCGTAGGCTACACTAGCCTAGGCTACTAATGACTTTGGCTAATGAATATCCTCGCCTTGACTCCTCGTCCTGTCCTGCATTTTCGTCCGGTGGTCCTGCACTCGTCTGACTCTCCATCACCAGTCCCTGGCTGTGCACTACTTTCAGACCTGACAAGTTTACCACCTCTCGTCAGTAACCTCAGTCTGTAGTCATCTGATGTCTGTGCTGTTTCACCTGCCCTCGTGATTCACCTCCTCGTGGACTCGCTTTGCAAAGAAATCGCTGATTTTTAGGAGCTGCCATTATATCTGCAAGCTGAAAACATACACTGATGGGATGTAACGTTCATTATTCACCTATTAAGAAATGTAACGTGCTTGGATGCAAAAGAAACAATATTCACCTGTTTGAATAGTCATGGAATATCAATATGTTCTTGACATGTTCTTGTTGCAGTTGCAGCTTTGGTTTGGATTACGATACAGCAACCCCCGCCACCACGTCGGTGCAATGCCGCAATCGCAGTTAGAAATTACAGAGTGCAACGCTTGTAGGAAATACTACTGTCAGAGTTTTGCCGAAAGCTGGAGGCGTCAAGAAATTTGACGGAGGCAGCCGCTTCATAATTTTCTTTCATTTGTTCCTCTTCTCCTCTTCTCTCCTGCCTTTCATTTGGTCCTCTTCTCTCCTGTCTTTCATTTGGTCCTCTTCTCCTCTTCTCTCCTGTCTTTCATTTGGTCCTCTTCTCTCCTGTCTTTCATTTGGTCCTCTTCTCTCTCTCCTGTCTTTCGCTTGATCCTCTTCTCTTCTCTCCAGCCTTTCATTTGGTTCTCTTCCCCTCTGTCTTTCATTTGGTTCTCTTTCCCTCTGTCTTTCATTTGGTCCTCTACTACCTGCTATAGAGGAAAACAACCTGTCAGGCACCTTATTTGACTCTGGTGCTGTGTATGTGTGCCTGTGTGTGCACCTGTGTGTGTGACTGTATATGTGCCACCGCGTGTGTGTGTGTGCGTGTGCGTGTGCATGTGTCAGTGTGTGTCAGTCACCACTACAGGTAAGTGACTGCCAATGCGAATGAAAGCGAAGGACCCATTTGGGGGGTGTCACACTGTCATTCTGATGCATGTCCAGTTGGCCTGCCATCTACTGTTGTTAAGTCCCCAATAAAATGCCTAACGACTATTTTACAACCATACAGGTTTGGATTTATTAACCAGGTGCTGATAATATATATAACGACTGTTTGAAGGCTTGACATTTTGTTAAAAAAAACACACTGATGCCAAACGTGAATGTCAGTGTGAGGAAATTCTAACTGACATGCCCATGCCATTTTCCACTTGCATCGGGTTGTAGAGAACTATCGCTGGGGTTTGTGTCGGTTTCCTTTTTTAGACGCACGTCAATCCCTCAAGGCAGAATAAGCTTTTTGAAATTCCTCTCCAATACCTTTTTAGATTACCTTTTTAGACTGTAGTCAGCCAGGACATGTCTGTCATCACAGCCACTGTAACCGACTCCATCTTGAAATGTCTGGTGTGCCAGGAATACAAAGCAGCTAAGCGGACGGTGAATTGATGACATTTTGTGCAGAGAGAATGGTTTTGTTTAGGTTGAATGTCTTTTGACTCCCAGATGATAACTGGCAGTCTTCTGAAGTTGGCGTGAAGGCTCAGCAACAACTTCAATTGTCTCTTGTAAACAGAAAAATCTATTGTCTCATTGTCTAGCACCACGGCCTAGAGCGCACACATACGCCCATGTCGGCATGGGTTCGGCACGGGCCCATCTTGTCCTGCTGACATACCCTCTCCTCCTTACTTTCCTGTTTTTCTCTACTGTGGGACTGCCACACTCCAAAAAAAAAGTCTTTTTGACCTTTGTTTGATTGGGACGTGTTTCTGGTTCCTTTGGCCACTCTTTAATTGGCAAAGTGGTGGCTTGTAACAAAAATTGTCCCTGCTTATGCAGGCTCTTCTAACTTGATAACTGTGATGCACAGTTAGAGAAGCCCATGGATGCTCTTTCTCACAACCTCCATCCCCGAAGGAGCCGGGCTGTGCCTCCTGCATGTGTGTGTGTGTGTGTGTGTGTGTGTGTGTGTGTTCGGTAGCCTTCCTTTGTCTGGTTAAATGCTCCTCAGCCATGTGATCCCAGATTAACGGGTGGATTAGGGTCTTTTGACGGCCACCTTTCCAGCCACCTCACAATGTCAATGGAAAGGAAGCTTTCTCTCACCCACCTTTTAATACACTTTACTGCTGTTGATACATTTGAGTGGCATTTTAGTGCCGATGTTAATCTTCATTTTGGCCCCAGTTTCTTTGGCGTCTTCTATTCCCTGGTTGAAGAGGTGAGCAGTTATGTACTAAAGAATGTAATATGAGCAGCCTATTACTTTCAGCAAGGATGTCGTTGGGGTAGAAAAGGGCACGATTGGACTGAATTGAAGGCCTTTTTGGGGGGGGGGGGGGATTATCGCTTTCTTTCAGAGTGACATTCCCCCTGGGCTGCTGTACGATGAGGAACAGCCGATCGATTGAGATCTATCTGTCCAGAGATCCCTCTCTCTCTCTCTCTCTCTCTCTCTCTCTCTCTCTCTCTCTCTCTCTCTGTCTCTCTCTCTGTCTTCAGTCTCTCCCAATATCTCTCTTTCTCCCTTTCATCTCTGTCTCTCTCACTCTCACTCTCTCTCTCCCTCTCCCTCTCCCTCTCCCTCTCCCTCTCCCTCTCTCTCTCTCTCTCTCTCTCTCTCTCTCTCTCTCTCTCTCTCTCTCTCTCTCTCTCCAGAGAGAGAGAGAGAGAGAGAGAGAGAGAGAGATTTGAGGATTTTTGCTACCTAGAGAAAGAGTGCTTTCATGCAACATCCCAAACCCATCTCATTCCAAAACCATGGGCATTCAAATGGAGTTGATCCCCCTTTGCAGTCTCCACTCTTCTGGGAAGGCTTTCCACTAGATTTTGGAACATGGTTGCAGGAATTGGCTCCCGTTCAGCTACAAGAGCATTACTGAGGTCAGGCACTGATCTTGAGCAAGAAGGTCTGGCTCACAGTCTGCATTCTAATTCATCCCAAAGGTGTTCAATGGGGTTGAGGTCAGAGCTCTGTGTGCAGGCCAGTCAAGTTCTTCCACACCAAATTTGGCAAACCATGTCATTATGGATCTCACTTTGTGTATGGGGGCATTGTCATGCTGAAACAGGAAAGGGCCTTCCCCAAACTGTTACCACAAAGTTGGAAGCGTACAATTCTCTTGAATCACATTGTATGTTGTAACATTAAGATTTCCCTTCACTGGAACTAAGGGGCCTAGGCCAAACCATGAAAACAGATCCAGACCATAATAGTGTCCACATACTTTTGGCTATAGTGTATCTAACACCTCACATGTCAGGCAGATCCTGTATCTCTGGTGGAAGCTTGGCTTGTTTTAACCACATTTAGCCTTTCCAAAACGTGTGTGTGTGTGTGTGTGTGTGTGTGTTTGTGTGTGTGTGTGTGTGTGTTTGTGTGTGTGTTTCAAGTTTTATTGTTGCGTCACATAACACAAGTGTAAGAGAGTAATATTCTTAGGCTTCGGTTCCTGACATTGCTGTTAGGGATGTCCCGATCCCACGTTTTCACTACCGATACCGATACCTGGGCTTCGGGTATCGGCGATACCGATACCGATCCGATATTTGTATACATTTTTTGACCCCTGAATAATAACAAATACCTCCCCAGTCCACACCAACAACAGTTAAATTAAAGACTGCCAGCCTTTATTAAAGCAACAAATGCGACGTGTTGTGGATTGGAACTACGGATCATAAGCTTTCAAATGATGTGTCATACATTGAAATCCGAAAAAATATGAAGTTAGAGTCATTTGAATGTTGTTAGACGTCAGGCACATATAGGGTTAACCTCTTTGTAATGAAACCGGAAGCACACAGCGCTATGCGCATTTTAAGCGCATATAGGACTCGCGTGAAGCATTTCTGCGACTCGCGTGAAGCATTTCTGCGACACGTGTTTCTGTTCACTGTTTTCATTCCCCCATCGCTTATACACATACGTTTGACTGCGGATGACAGTAGGATCGGATCGGAGCCTTTTTTTTTCTGGTGCGATCCCCGATCCAGCATTCAGGACCAATATCGGGTCGATATCCGATATCAGTATCGGACCGGGACATCCCTAATTGCAGTACAACACAATAAGGCAATAGGCAAGATAAGTCAAGAAAAGAAAAGTGACAATAGTACAAGACATAAGTGTCAAATAAGACAGGTTACAGCAGTACAACCTTCAAATAAAATAGTACAAGTAGAATGTCATGAGTATTGCACTTGGTGGCAGTGGGTGTGAGAGGTAATATTGAGTAAATAGACTGTTTAGGTAGTCCGTATGGGGTGTGCTTGGGGCTGATAGTCTGTTATTGTTTACAGGGCCTACAGTGGGCTTGTTTATGAGTGTGATTGCCTGGGGGAAGTAGCTGTTGGTTAGCCTAGAGTTTTGGTCCTGAGGCTCTGGAAGAGGCTTCGTCTTTTGGATGGCATCGGTTCAAAGTAACTGACTAGTTGGGGTGGCTGGGGTGTGTGTGTCTGTGTCTCTCTCTCTCTGTGTGTGTGTGTGTGTGTGTGTGTGTGTGTGTGTGTGTGTGTGTGTCCGTGTCCATCCATCTGCATCCCATTCCAGAGAGGATCCGGGTCGGATGTTTTCGCAAAGTCTCTCACAGCTGTCACTCAGCTGGAAGGTTCTGGAAGTACAGACAGAGCCTTCCAGCTGAGTGACCCCGCGGATTTAACCCAAAACTTTGGATTGATTCAAGCACAGGATAGAATGAGCTTTCTTCCGCTGCATTTCTCCCAACAATCCATTGACGGTAACTCCGCAAGGAGAGAGTGAATGAATGCACACTTCAGTGAGGATGTTCTGTGTGTGTCTGTGTGTGCGTGTGCGTGTGCATGTGCGAGCGTGTGTGTGTGTGTGTGTGTGTGTGTGTGTTTAATAATCCATTGACTGTAACTCCACAAGGAGAGAGTGAATGAATGCACACTTCAGGGAGGATGGTGTGTGTCTGTGTGCGTGTGTGCGTGTGTGCGTGTGTGTGTGTGTGTGTGTGTGTGTGTGTGTGATAATCCATTGACGGTAACTCCACAAGGAGAGAGTGAATGAATGCACACTTTAGGGAGGATGATCTGTGTGTGCGTGTGTGCGTGTGTGCGTGTGTGCGTGCGTGTGCGTGTGTGTGTGTGTGTGTGTGTGTGTGTGTGTGTGTGTGTGTGTAATAATCCATTGACGGTAACTCCACAAGGAGAGAGTGAATGAATGCACACTTCAGGGAGGATGATGTGTGTGTGTCTGTGTGTGTCTGTGTGTGTGTGTGTGTGTGTTTAATAATCCATTGACGCAGTGTTTCCTCCAGGAATTTTTACAATGGTGGCGGGTAGTGCTGACCGCGCGCGCACAGCGCGCGCTCGCGATTTTTCCGCACGCGCGCTCAAAACAACGACATAATTTCAGCCAAAACTCGAGGATGGCCCAAAAAAATAAAATGTTTTCCTGTACTTCTCCCGTGTGTCTCTTATTGTCTGTGTCTGCATGTTTTTCCAGCATGTAATTCCGTTGTCAATAAAAACAAAAACACTGATCTGACGTTTTTTTTCACAACGTTATTACTTGTCACTTTAAGCCCAGGAGGGAGTTAGCGATTAGCGATGTTTAGCTTAGCTTAGTTTAACAGAAGTATCTTCACTTTTAACATGACTTCCCGTGGTCGTAGAGGGCTGGTCGACGGCTTAAAATGACCGTGTAGACCTGTAGACCTTATCCAGCTATAGTCTTGTGTTTCTACCCCGGGCATAGCCGGTGTTATTCACGGACAAACACTCCTGTTAGAGTGGTTCTAGTACACTGGACATAGGTAACACATAGAGAGGCTTCTCCTCTCTCTCTCCATCCTACACTACACTACACTACGCATCCTATACTACACTACACTACGCTAGCTCGCGGTGTTCGGGTGACAGCCAGGGCGCGTTCGTAAATACGCTCTGGAAATCTGATCAGCACTCACGGAATGCCTCTTGTCCAATCAAATGACTTGGTCCCTTTATGACGTTGAACCCAGTGTGCGCTCCGGGGCTCTCAGAGCGAATTTACGAACGCAGCCTCAAGTTCAATACTCGCGACACACACGGACTGGTCCAGTTTCAGCGCTTGTGGGTGTGTCTAGCGCTGTGAAGGTCTGAAAAGCGACCTAAATTTTTTTTTTTTTTTGGTTGAGAAATCTGAATGGTGGCGGAGGAAATTCCATCGTGGCGGTCCGCCACGATGAAATGCATGTAGAGGAAACACTGATTGACGGTAACTCCGCAAGGAGAGAGTGAATGAATGCACACTTCAGGGAGGATGATGGAAGATAGAATGACACCACAGCGGTTGTTCCCTCCACCGTGGCGTGATGTAGCGATGATGATAGCGTGTTGTTTCATTTCTGCACTTATGACCGTGATGCTGCTGTGAGGCGTTGGAACCCTGGGCCTTGTCGGTAGAGATATTTAATTGGGTGTGGAACAAAAGACTCATTGTCTCTTTCCTCTCTTTGAAATTAGAGGCGCAATTAAACCCAAATCTGCCTGGGACTTTTAATACACCAAGATGGATCGCAAAACACTTTTCTCCGGGTTTCTCGCTAAGCCTCCTGTGGTGATTTTGTGTACGCTGCGATAGTTACCACTCATTAAATTGCAGTGATGATTCAGAGCTTTGGTACATCAAACGCAAAAGCTGCATGGTGCAGGGATGCTTTTGCTTCTTAACCCCAGAATCGACTGGAGATCTCTATCTCCATCTTTCCAGCTTGTACCAAGAAGGGGTTCTAGAAATTTGACAGTTTGTTTGGGTCTGAAATCTTTGAAGTTTTGAACATCAGGGATGAGAGGCGAGTGAGTTATTAAACTAATGGAGTAAGAAAAATCTTTGCAGGCAGTCTATTTTTCTATTTTCTTTCTTTTTTCTTCACTGTTCAACATGCAGAGCCATGCTCCTTCACCATTTATCTGCTTTTAATGTCCCAAATGAGACGCGTTTTTAAATGGCTTCTAATTGTTCAGAAAGTTGTTTTCTATCTGTCAATTTCATTGTTAGGTCTAGTCTCTGTAATAGCAACGAGGGAGGGGGGGAAGGGAGAGAGGAGGAGAGAGGGAGGGGGGGAGGGAGGGAGGGGGAGGGAGAGAGAAAATAATGTATTCTATCGGGAGCTCACTGAGTCGAGTGAAGTTTATGTAGTTGCTCAGTGTTCAGTATTCAAACTGCATTTGAGCCAATTATATGCCTGAGTCACTCAGGCCTTATTGTATTCCAAACAAAAATATTTGCGGCAAGCGACACGCATCCATAACAATTACCAAGGTCAGTGAAATTCTGTTTCTTTTCAGTCTTTTTATCCCTACCTTCACTTTAGGATGAACTATACCTGCGACTAGGGACAACGCCGGTGAAGGAATTCTGGAGAACCGTTCTGACATTGAGAGACTTTGAGAGTTTGAAGAACTTATTGATTTGATCTGTACTACCGTCTGTAAAAAAAACTGTATCTGTACTACCGAAGCTTCAAAGCTCAAATTCGGCACTTCTGCTGAACAGTGATGGACAAAGGCTCCAGTTCAGGCCCAAAATCGTTGGCTTTAACACTGAAGAATCATTTGAATCAAGGTGTATGAGTGGAGGAGGTGAAGGGTGAGGTAGCGCTAGCCTATATTTACTTTCCTGTAGAAAAATGCCTTGAGTAAACTAGAACAATCATTAAATGAATAAATAAATAAATAAATACCTAACATTGCCTTTTTTTTTTGGGTCTGACTCTGAGTGTGTCTCTTGACAGCTCACAGTACACATATAACTATATAACAATGCTATTGTGTGAAGTGAATCCGTTATTATAACACCTGTCAGTGGAATAATCCAACATTTTTGGATTCCCCCAGGAAGGGGACTAACACGGCGTCGACATGGAGAATCACATTTTGTATATTAAACGTGGTGAAATATTAAAAAGGGGTATGCTAGTTGTCGAATCTCGTATCCCAGTTTGTGTTTTGCAGTCTGACGCGCCCCGTTGCCACCAGTTGCTCCATTTCGATGACACGTCTCATAATTAATTCACGGCCCGCGCTTGATTAATTCATCGTCGGTGCAATTTAATTTCCACCATACATTTTAATTTAGTCTCTTTATTCACATCCCAGATCCCTCTTAAGACGTAATGACTCCGTTACATGGAATAGAGAGAGAGAGTGGCGGCTGGTTTGCGCCAGCCTTGAAGGAAATATCGAGTTTCTCACACACTTTTTCTCAAGTCTAATCATGCTAGTTAAGGCTAAAAATGGACTGCAGGTTTTTTTCCTTGGTATTTTAAGATAGATTGCATCCTCCCACTGATCTGGCTACTACTTGAATGAATGAATGGTCTTTATTGTCATTAATACAGTACAGGTACAGTATATCTCAAAAGTGAGTACACCCTTTAGATTTTTGCAAATATTCTGTCATATCCTTTCAGGGGATAACACTATCTTAATGAAACTTTGATATAACTTAAAGTAGTCAGTGTGCTGCTTGAATAACAGTATAGATTTATTGTCCATTGAAAATTACTCAGTACACAGCTGTTAATGTCTAAACAGCTGGCAACAAAAGTGAGTACACCCCATAGTGAACATGTCTAAATTGTGCCCAGTGTCAATATTTTGTGTGACCACCATTGTTATCTAGCACTGCTTTAACCCTCCTGGGCATGGAATTCACCAGAGCTGCACAGGTTGCTTCTGGAATCTTCTTCCACTCCTCCATGACGACATCACGGAGCCCACGGATGTTGGACACCTTGCACTTCTCTACCTTCCTCTTGAGGATGCCCCACATGTGCTCATCTGGGTTTAGGTCTGGAGACATACTTGGCCAGTCCATCACCTTAACCTTCAGCTTCTTCAGCAAGGCCGTTGTCATCTTGGAGGTGTGTTTAGGGTCATTATCATGTTGGAAAACTGCCCTACGGACCAGTTTCCGAAGAGAGGGGATCATGCTCTGCTGCAGGATGTCACAGTATATATTGGAATTCATGTGTCCCTCAATGAAATGCAGCTCCCCAGTGCCGGCAGCACTCATGCAGCCCCAGACCATGATGCTGCCACCACCATGCTTGACTGTAGGCAAAACACATTTGTCTTGGTACTCCTCACCAGGGTGCCGCCACACACGCCGGACACCATCTGACCCAAACAGGTTTATTTTGGTCTCATCAGACCACAGGACATGGTTCCAGTAACTCATGTTCTTGGATTCATTGTCTTCAGCAAACTGTTTGCGGGCTTTCTTATGCATCGGTTTCAGAAGAGGCTTCTGTCTGGGGCGACGGCCATACAAACCGATTTGATGCAGTGTGCGGCGTATGGTCTGGGCACTGACAGGCTGACATCCCACTTCTGCAACCTCTGCAGCAATGCTGGAAGCACTCGCACGTCTATATTTGGAAACCAACCTCTGGATATGACGCTGAGCACGTGGACTCAACTTCTTTGGTCGACCCTGGCGAGGCCTGTTCCGAGTGGAACCTGTCCTGGAAAACCGCTGTATGATCTTAGCCACTGTGCTGCAACTCATTTTCAGGGTGTTGGCAATCTTCTTATAACCAAGGCCATCTTTGTGAAGCGCAATAATCCTTTTTTTCAGCCACTCAGAGAGTTCCTTGCCATGAGGTGCCATGTTGTCCAGCATTCAGAGAGAATTGTGCCCAAAACACCAAATTGAACAGCCCTGCTTATCATTTACACCTGAATCCTTGTAACACTAACGAGTCACATGACACCAGGGCAGGAAAACAACATCATTGGGCACAATTAGGACATGTTCACTATGGGGTGTACTCACTTTTGTTGCCAGCTGTTTAGACATTAACAGCTGTGTACTGAGTAATTTTCAAAGGACAATAAATCTATACTGTTCAGTGTTTCCTCCAGGAATTTTTACAATGGTGGCGGGTGGCCGTGACCGCGCGCGATTTTTTTCGCGTGCACGCGCATGAAACGCGCACGCGCGCTCAAAACATATTTTTTTATTTTTTTTTCTAATCACAGCCAAAACTAGAGGATGGCCCAAAAAAAAAAAAAAAGAATGTACAGAATATAAACTTGTGACTGACAGTCACATACACACACAAAGATCATCAGCTATAATATAATACGAAGTAGGCCTACATGAGCACAAAAGCGGCTAACGTTACTGATTAACTGTTTACTGTAGTGCAGAGAGATGGTAGTCGTAGGCGGCGTATCAAATGACAAAGCTAAACGTTTAATGAAGGACATGAACGATTGTCAACAACACACTCAAGCAGTAAATAGAACAGTCTAAACAACTTGGGTACTACGGACGGAACAATAGTCTCAACCTATAGTTCCGTGCGTGAATTATGTCAACCCACCACATTACAGAAGTAAAATCACAGTCAGATGGAGCATTCGGTAAACAGCTGAGTATCAGCTGAGTTAAAGAAAACAAACTCTTACCTTTGATGAGACCCACATGAGCCCTGTTTTCCCGTACTTCTCCCGTGTGTCTCTTATTGTCCAAATGTTCCCTGAATTTTAGCTGCATGTTTTTCCAGCATGTAATTCCGTTGTCAATAAAAAAATCGTCTCCCCTTCTTTTCCCCTTGACAATACTGTGTCGTTGCTAAAGTGACGGCACATAAGAATCGTTTTTTGACTTGCTAATGTCTGCTAACGTAGCACTTGAAACTGGCGCCGTTCTCTGGACTGCAGCTGCTCCCGCGTTAGCATTAGCATCCATCTTTTCTTCTCCCTTCTCACCGTCACGAGCTCAAATGACACTTGTCGGCCGATCTAACTCTTAACACTCACTTACAGGACTTCTGACACCATGTCGTGTTATTCTATTAAACATACACGTGAGTCCTTCTGTATTTCAATGTAAGTGTCTTTATTTTAACTCGCTCTGTAAGCTCTACAATACCGGTCTCTTGTTGTCTCGTCGTAACCTGCCCACCTGACCTGGGGGGTATTCCATCACCGTCGCTAAAGGAAAATCCTGGCTTATTTTGATAACTCTCGCGAGACCTATCAGAATATGCCTGGATATTTGTAAGAACTCTCGTGAGATTTATCAGACTAAACCTGGATTTTCCCTTTAGCGATGTTGATGGAATACCCCCCGGATGTCACTACGGTGGCCTGTACACAATAACAATAATACCACAGTTCACATTTAGACCAATCAGGAGCCCTTGTGTCACGTCGTCAACTGTGTCATTAATCTGATTTTGGATCAGCGGTTAGAGAGAGATGGGCGTGGATTTAGGTGCACTTTTAGTCAACATCCATTATAGCGCTGATCTAGGATCAGATATATTTTAATCAGCTAAAATGTTTTTTATTTTTTTTATTATTTTTTTTGAGAACTTTTTTTTTTTTTTTTTTGTGGACTGAATCAATTCGTGGCGGAGGAAATTCCATCGTGGCGGCCCGCCACCAATAAATGCATGTAGAGGAAACACTGTTATTCAAGCAGCACACTGACTACTTTAAGTTATATCAAAGTTTCAGTAGGATAATGTTATCCACTGAAAGGATATAACAGAATATTTGCAAAAATCTAAAGGGTGTACTCACTTTTGAGATATACTGTACCATACAATGACATTTAGGAGGGGGGGCTCCCCTGGTGCTTGGAAAAAAGACTAAAAACAAGAAGGGAAAAGAGCTGGTTTACATAAATAAAGGCTATGTACACTATCCACTATACTATACTACTATACTATACAATAAAATACTGTGCTGTACTCTATGCTATGCTATAAATATCCTAACATTTCCTATACCTATATATTCCTATATCATATATGACCCAGTGCTGAGTCTGAGGGCTGTGGAGGTGTGGGAGCCCACCCGCACCCTCTGGGGGCGGTCAGACAGGAAGTCCTTGATCCATGAGCAGATAGAGTGTGATAGTCCCAGGTCTAGTAGTTTGGTCACTAGCCTGTCTGGAAGGATAGTGTTGAAAGCAGAGCTGAAGTCCACAAAGAGCAGTCTCGCGTAGCTGTTCCCCCTCTCCAGGTGGGATAGAGTGGAGTGGAGAGTCGTCGCGATGGCGTCCTCTGTGGACCTGTGGGCTCTGTAGGCGAACTGGTATGGATCCAGGTTGGGCGGGAGGCATGTGACTATGAGGGCCCGGACCAGTTTCTCGAAGCACTTCATGATGATTGGTGTGAGTGCCGCGGTAGTCATTTAGGCAGCTCACCGTGCTTTTCTTCGGGACTGGGATGATTGTTGAGGTTTTCAGGCAGGGTGGGATGGTGGCCTGGGACAGGGACTGGTTGAAGATGTTGGTGAAAACCCCGGCCAGCTGGTCGGCACAGTCCCTCAGCACCCGTCCCAGGACGCCGTCCGGCCCTGAGGCTTTTCTGGGGTCCACCGCCTTCAGCACGCGTCTCACTTCATGCTCTGTGAGGGTGAGGCTGCTGAGAGCTGGAGAGAGTGGTGTTTGTGTTGTGGTTACCTCCGTTCGCCCCTCGTCGAACCGGGCGTAGAAGGAGTTCAGCTCTTCCGCCAGCAGGGGGTCGCCCTCAGCGGCTGTGAAACACCATACATCTCAGATTTCAGACTTTTGTACTTTTTTTTTTTGTCCTCGTCCCTGGAGAGTCCTGTCATCCTAATCGTTTCGTTGGCCTCGTAATTAGTAAGAGCCCTGGTGTGGCAGGAGATGGGAGCACCATAAAGGGGATGCTCCCATTGGACCTGTTCACAGTGAAATATAGTCAGGCAGGCACAATGGTGGGGGTGGTGGGGAGGTTTATGCAGGTACTGTAAAGTCTCCCTGTGGGAGTATGAATCATCCACACACGCACACACAGTCTCTCACACACACACACACACACACACACACACACACACACACACGCACACACAGTCTCTCACACGCACACACAGTCTCTCTCACACACACACACACACACACACACACACACACACACACAGTCTCTCTCACACACACACACACACCTCTCCGTTCCCCCATTATCTCAGCGCTATAGAATATGCAGCCGTCATGTGTTTGCCAGTGATGATGAAGGGTTCGAGGAGGGAACAGAGACGGTGTGTAATTACAGACCACGGACACTAAATTCCCTGACCCCCGAGCATTCTGGAACAATATTGCTCGATGACGGTCTCCCTGGACCAGTAATAACTTGTGTTTCGACGTTTCGCTCTCTACTGTCGTGTCATTAGCCAGTTCCTAGGGAGAAGTGTTGTAAAGTATGCAGCCTGGCCCTCTGGTCATCCTCTCTGCTATCTTATTGAATCACTCTCGTCTGGTTGATGTTTGGGCCAATGAGGCGAGGATGTATTTCAGGGGCTCCTTTGCTGTCTCAGTGTTTCCAGAAGTCCTGGAGGCCTAGGCCAAGTCGTTACGCTCTTAGGCTAGATGATAATGATCCTTTGTCTGGGGGAAGAGGAATTGTGTTTAGACAGCCTGATTGTCCACAGCTGTTTTAGCACCCTGTTTTACGTTTTAATTTGTTTGTTTTTTCCTTAAAGCACACACACACGCACACACACACACACACACACATCATGAGGAAGGTGAGTAAGAGGTGAAACAGATGTCTGTTTGAAGCTTGAGTGCAAGGTGGGTACTACTCAGTTCATACTCCCTGCAGGTAATTATCCTAGAGCTTCTGAATGGAAGGGAGGGAAGAGAAGAGAAAGAGTGTGTGTGTGTGTGTCTGTCTGTCTGTCTACACTTTTCAGTATATACGGTCCCAGCGGGAATCGAACCCCCAACCTAAGCGTTGTTAGCGCCATGCTCCTCCAACCGAGCCACAGAGGACCACAGTAGAGTAGCTCAGTTGAGCTGGCAACATCATGCGGTGATTAGGACTGTAATTACAACCACTGCTGTGGTCCTTACTGTTTGTTTTGTGACATTTCATGTTGATTAGTGAGTCATTATGACAGGGCAATCATTGTCGCAATGCAATTACTCCCCGACACCCCTGAGTGTTCACTTGTGGCTGTGCTCCCTGGCTTCTCCCAACGCCATTGCTAATCATGGCTAATAGAGACAGCCGGGTCTTATGGAGGAGTCACTAGCACTCGCTCGCCCCTCTGGACGTCTCGGCTCCATGTTGGAAATTAGCATCTCCTTCATCCTCTCCCTTTGATTCACATGCCACTGCCGTTTGAAGTTCAGATGGTACATGCTGCCTTCGGGAGCTACCGGTTTGTTTTTTTCCTAAAGGATTTTAATTAATAATGATAAGGATAAGACCTGTTTTGTTTGTTTGTTTATCTTTTGTATTATGGGATTCATAATCCCCCAGTTTAGTATTTTGAGTGTCAACTGTGGATTTATCTGACAGGCGTATCTGAAAAAAGGTGTGTAGCCACTAGCCAGGTAGCGACAGGTGTGATGAGGCCATTTGGCAAAGCCTCATTTGGCCACTCATGGGGCACTGCTAGAGTGCCAGAGATGTTGATATAATATAAATTTGGCCTAGCTAGGTAGTGAATACATTTCACTACCTATCTTCCACTGTAGACTGAAGACCCATCTCTTCAGGCTACACCTTAACTGTCCTTTTCATCCTTTTCAAGACCTTTTCATCCCCTCTACCCCCCTCTAACGTTTCTCTACTGTAAAATAAAACTAACAAATGTATTTGTTATAAGTCGCTTTGGATAAAGGCGTAAATGCCAAAGATGTAATGTAATGTATGAGAGGAGCCTAAAGTAAGAACTCAGCTATGATGATAATGATATCAATATTTACATATTTACATTTATATAGCACTTTGTGCATTACAAAAATAAGTGAATGGTAAGAGGGAAATATCAGTTGGTGGCATAGCGATGGTCGTCTAAAGTAGTACTTTTATTTGTTTATCTGTCACAACAGAATCAAATATTCTTCTGCTCTGCTCCCATTGAAGCCCATTAGCAGTATGCAGGGCTGGCTCGGCTAGTGTCATTGATGTGCTTCTACGAAAGATCAATCTTGCATTTCACTTTGCTCCTCTCGTTCATTTGGATATTATGGGCTCGATAATTTGCTTTTTGGCAATTATGTATCGTGGCTGGCAGGGGTATTAGGATCTGTCGCCTTGCATCCAGGCCTTTTTTTTAAAGAATCATTATTTTAAAAAATGTCAAACCCAGCTCCATTTCACTGGAAAAGCTGGGGTACTGTATCTTAGCCTGCAGTGCAGCTGCTGCTGTTCTATTCTTATGTTCCCCTACAGATTTATTTCATAATAAACAGCCTGAACCACTATTTGTTTGCTTTCTGCCCCCACAGTCTCACGCCTTCTCTTTTGGGAGGCCGCAAGATCCTCAGAGGCAACATGAATGCCCATGGTGAATCTCTCCAAACACCGTGAAGAAGCATCTGAAATTGGTAGATTTGCCTGGCCGACTCACAGCAAGCCTCTCTTCGCTAATAGGGTTCCTGAGGACAAAATCAGAAAAACAGTTTCTCAGTTTTGGTTTGTTCACGGATTTGCTCCTTTCAGCGCTGTAGTTGTGTTCTCTTCCAGTCGACCCAGCTTGACTCCTCACTAACCCGCCTACTGTCTTATACATACGACCGAGCAAGCGCACCCATAACCCATTTGCACTTTCCTCTTTTCTGTTGCTGATTGTCCGAAGAGTACTTTAGTGTGTTCTCGTAGCTAGCTACAACGTTACTGGGCTGGCTGGAGGGCCAGATTACTGGCATGATGGAGGCTGAGCGCTGCAGGGACTGGTCTGAGTCTGCCTCTCACTGAGACATACCTACTCCTGGATCTGGAAGAAGTGGATGATCATTTGCTTCAAACCCTTGACCCCTTGGGAAATATCTTCAATCATATCCCAGGATTTAAAGTGTAGAATGTATGATACAGTGCCCTGCGTAAGTAATGGGACCATTGTTTCTTCTTCTGGCTCTATACTCCAACAGTTTAAATTTGAAATTAAACAATTAGGCCTATTAATGAGGTTAAAGTATAGACTGTCATCTTTTATTTAAGGGTATTTTTGTACCACAAACACTTTTTATACATGGTACTGCTACATGGTACTGCTACATGGTACTGCTACATGGTACTGCAGCCATTTTCAGTGCGGTCCACCTTTTGACCCTGAAAAACTCCCAAGTTTCTAATGGTAGTATGTTTTGGGTAATTGTCTTATTGTATGATGAAGTGCCATCCAATTCTTTGTTTCTGTACACTTTACTGTTGTCAGCAATTATGTTATCAGTTGAGATGTTAGCCAGATCTAGTGGCAGCTTGGTGGGTGCTAGATTCAATTTATTTGTGTTTGTTTCTATACACTCACCGAGGACTTTATTAGGAAAAGTATACTAATACTGTAGGCCTCCCTTTGTTCTCAAAAAACATTGCGTGATGACATGATTGCATCACGCAATTCCTGCAGATATTTCAGGTGCACTTTGAGCTGTGGATCTCCCGTTCTACCACATATATGTATACTATACTATATATAGTGTAGAATGTATGATACAGTGCCCTGCGTAAGTAATGGGACCATTGTTTCTTCTATATATATATATATATATATATATATATATATATATATATATATATATATATATATATATATACACACAGTATAGTTGAAGGGCTTGTGTTATTACCAGACGTTATTACAACTTCATATGACTTGTTTGTTGTCATGGATATCAGTTAAATCCTGTACTAAGAGGTCTGCAGGTGGTTTTAAAATCAAAGATCGCCTATTTGATTAAAGTCTATTTTTAGGCTTTTGACAACATCTTTACCAACCCTTTCCCGCTCAGAGACTGAATGCTGAGACGCCGAATTAATCGACTCTTTCCTTTTCCTCCCACTCCCTCTTCTCTTCAGTCACTCATTGTTCACAAGGTGTTGCTTTCATCTCCAATGAATTAATCTTGTTTCCGTCTATCTTCTCCCCTTCCTCCCTTCACCGCTTGCTTCACGCTCATTTCAAAACGACTCCTTGAAGTCGTGAAGGGGTGAGGTTTGCCAGGGAGGCTTATTGATGGTCCCTTTATGCAATTTAACTGAGAGTTTATTAAGTGAGGAGGGGTTAGAACTAGAGCGAGGGAGTGCATCGTTTCATACTTCAAACAAAAACAGAAAAGACCCCCCCAAAAAAGAAGCCGCTTAGAGTACGGTATTCTCACAGTATACTGCGGTTGGGGTTGAGAAAAAAATCTTCTCTTCGATCTAAAGCTTTATAAAGAAAGGTTATTAAACTGAATTATTCAATCTGACAATGAATTGTTTGTTGTGAACATAAACATCTACTTGGAGGCAATCTGCATAAAGCCCCCCCATATGACATTTCAATAACCCAAATGGTGAGTATTAAAGCGCCACTTTTTATCTTGTAGCTGTAGAAAGCTGCTGGCTGCTTCGGCCCTGATATTGTGCAGCGGCTGTAATAAAAATACCTCAGTGAAAGACATTATTTATTTATTTGTTTATTTATTTATTAAGCCCTTTACCGACCCAGTGCTATTTCCTTGGATTGCAGTACATCTTGGATTGCGGCATACCACCTCTCTGCGGAGGGTAAAACCTTGCCTCCCTATTCTCTGAGGAGCTTTTGTTGTCAGCGGGGCTCTCGAATTGCTTCCAAACTCTCCCCCCGGTTTGCAATAACATAGAGACAGAAATGGGCTCAGATGCCTCTTTTCTTCATTTTCAACCTGTGCCAATTCACTGCAGGCTATTGTCCTTACAGTGGGTCACCGTAGGTCCTCCTCAGGCGGTATTCAGTAATGAACACACATCCTTGATGCGTTCCTGTGAGATTCTCCCGTGACGACCTGGTGACCGTGCCATCATGGAGCACCAGCTCTGAATTCCCCTGATGGGGTTTAATGGAGTGTCTTAAAAGAGTCCAGATGAGTTGGCCTCATTAGCTGGCTTTCCACAATGGAGCTTTCGCTGTGCTTGCCAGTGCCAATTGCTTTTCCACAGTCACTCTGGGCTCTAACAGAGCTTACTCCAGGCCTTACTATTTGCTGCTTAAAACTCAGGCTTATTCTACTCTACTCTCCTGGTAATTATGATGGGGCTAGGGCCATGGTTTAGAGCGAGGGCACAATATTCTTATCATCCAAGTGCTTTTGTTAGCATAATCCAAGTTAGCTCTTTGTAACTACAGTCTGGATGGTCTAGTCTAATGGATTTTAATAGAGCTTTTTACAAATATAATCATCAGTGCTTAAGTTGATTATAGTTTTTACAAATAAGTCATACAGTGCTTAAGTTACCAGAACCTGTTGGGAAACTGGAGGATTTTGATTAGTTGCTGCTAGTCTCCATAGTTCAACAAACTGCAGAATTTAAACAAACTAATAATAATATGGGATGGGACGAGAAAGCCCAGCTGTGGAAATCCAAACAGGCTTCTTCACTAGCCCCGAAGAACCGGCTTTGAGCATTAGCTGGCCACTAGTAAACCTTGTAAGTAAAACTAGTAAGCCGACGCACTGGCACCGCTGTCGAAAAGCAGCTATTGAACGACTGCCTAGCCTATTGCGCTCTGTCTTGCCTTCCATTCAAAAAGGTCGAAAGTGTTTTTGGCCCATTGTTCAGAGCCCCATTTGCTGATTTTTTTTTTTTTTTGAAAACTGCAGTCAGTGAAGTGCGAAATGGACTTCTGTACCAAATGGGCTTTTAAAGTTTTTTAATAGGACCTCCACAGTTCTGGATGTACTCCTGCCAGTATAGTAACCGACGCGTGTGCCATGAGGTTAAAACAGCATTTTCTCTTTGTCAGAAAGCTGTGTACACATTTGTTTAAAGTTTGGTCATGCGCCGTTGAGGCTTGCAGAGTGAAATTGTGAGGCTCATTTGTAACTAGAACTAGGCAACCATTTTATTTTAGAGCCAAACTGAGCTCCAGGGGTTGTAGGCTCAGTTAGAACGCTTTCTATCCACTCCAGTTGCTCTCTCAAAGGGCCAGGCAACAGCTGAGGCGGTTCTTGTGTGTATGTCCCAGGGTTTGCTTTGTAATTGCATGGTGATGGAGGTGAGATGAATTTTTAGGTAGGTTGATGTTGTTACTAGAGTGATTAACCCTTACTTCACAGGTGTAGGAGCAACTTGAGGAGCTTGCAGTTAGTTTCAAACCCTTATAATATATGGCATTTAGCTGACAGTTTCGTCCAAAGCGACTTACATTGCTGTGAGTGCATACCTTTTTCAGTATGGTCCCAGTGGGAATCGAACCCACAACCTAAGCGTTGTTAGCGCAATGCTCTACCAACTGAGCCACAGAGGAAACCCTTCATTGACAGCCTATGGTCTTCTTATAGTACCTTAGTAATAGTAACTATGCCACAACTCAACTATGACTTCTTTATATGCCTTGGGGGATGGAGCACTGGGAGTCTCAGGAAGCCTTTCTCAGACAATGCTGCTCCACTTTTAAGACCCGAAGGCTCTGTGCCCCAGCAGCCTTCTCCAGCCCAACTGTGGTTTAAGACCTGAAGCCTCTGTGCCCCAGCAGCCTTCTCCAGCCCAACTGTGGTTTAAGACCTGAAGCCTCTGTGCCCCAGCAGCCTTCTCCAGCCCAGCTCTGGTTTATGTGCTCTTCTTTGTCTTCATTCCGTCAAACTGGGGAGCTGTGTTAAGCTAATAAACGGGGCTGCTTTTATTGCCTGCCTCCCCCTCAGGCCAAGCCAACACAGAGGAGGTGAGTATGTAATCGAAGTTCAGCAACTCCTGTCTGTTGCTTCTCTATTGGGGAAATAAATCCGATAAGTTTGGTTCAGCATTTTGCTCTTCAGGGAAGCAGGCTATAGCGCAGGCTATAGCACTGTTTGTGTATCCAGTGCCATGTGACACGCTTTACAGTTAAATATTCATATTTGTATCATCATTATATCTGTTGCAGCAGATGCCCTTCAATAGCGTGTCATATTTCAGGCATTGATTTGAAAATACAGTTGCTAAGTTACTCGCGTATTGACATGATGGCAGTATGCTCCACCTAGGAACTCGGGCGGCAACCATCTGGTCCTGTCTCCCAGACAACAACCCCCAGCTGGCTTGTTTGGGAAAAGTTTAGAATGGTGACATTTGAGTTAGGACTACTAATCTGAGGGAATTAATGGCCTCCACTGCTAATTTGACAGTAGATTTTTCACGAAATTAAGATTTAACGACTTTTCCACGGATGCACTTTGTGCACTGACTGCACTTGATGAGATACACATTTTGTTTTGCTGTTTCAGCAAGTGTTTACACATACGGTGAAATGATGGTGATGGATTTTTTATTGCCCTGTTCAGTAATACCCGAAATGGTTGACTTGGCAGAATCATTATCTTAATTTGGTATTCATCACATACTGTACAGATCGTATTTGCGTAAGAGTTTTTCTTACCGCTTCTTGTTTCATACTAACACCACTACGTCAGCGCTGACAGAACCCCATCTAGCCTGTGTACTGCTGGTGAGCAGGTCATTACAGCCCGCATTTAGGTCCAGAATTATTAACTCATTTCCCCTAGCATCTGCACAATAATTGCTATTAAACATCTACAGAATTGTAATTAACGTGTTGGTTTGTTCGGCATGCAACACAGCTTGATAAACTAACCCTGCTGTGTGAAAGCAATGGGTACAGGGCCTAAACTTCAGATCGTACGCCAGGAAAATGTCTCGTACTGTACCTCCTGCTGTTGTTGAATAGGCCTATGTTGGGCCTTTGGCAGTATTGTACGAATGTTCTTTGGCACCTGCTCAGTAAACCAGAATTAGGCACCCCTTTTCCAGCATGGGGAACAGACTGAGTATGCTTTCAGTCTGGTGGAGAGTAATAACTATCTGGTGGGGTGGCTGTGGCTCAGGAGGTAGAGCCGGTGTCTAATGATCGCAAGGTCTGCGGTTCGATCCCCCGGCAGGCCACGTGTTGAGGTGTCCTTGGGCAAGACACTGAACCCCAAATTGCTCCCAATGAGCGGGCCGGGGCCTTGCATAGTAGCTTGCCGCCATTGGTGTGTGAATGTGTGTGATTGAGAGGCCATTGTAAAGCGCTTTGAAATATAGGCGCTATATAAGTGCACTCCATTTACCATTTAACAAGACCTAGGCTGACACTGGAGCCTTGGCTGATGCTCCTTCATCTCCCATGGGTCCCTTTGAGCCTGCTGTGATGATTCAGCTCCAAGTTACAACAGCCATTTCCAGTGACCTTTAAGTGGCCAGTTTGTAGGGACAGTCGTAATCCTGTTAAGTGATGGAGGGTGGCGGCCTTGGCACTTCAGAATCAGAATTGCTTTTATTACATGATCCAATGTACGAGTACACATGAGTAAAATTCTTAGGCTTAGGTTCTTCGACATTGGCAGGATACGAAATCAACAATAATATAATCAAGTTAAATAAGTATGGTAAGTAAAGGTATTTTTAGAGTTCTACAAATATTTTTTACAGATTAGATCTCTGAAACTCGTTTTTCAGAGATCGAATCTGCATTTGCCAGACGTTTCCACCATGTACTGCACAACTCTTCTCTTATATAGGCTGCCTGCTTTCAATGTGGCTGTTTTGCTTGCATGCAGGATTCTGGTAAGGATTTTCTGTTGCCTCTCAAGACTTCATCTGCACTTTAATCTTTATAGCTCAATACGAGACTTTCTCTCTTCTCTAAAATGTCAACAGAACACACGCACACGCACACACACACAGCAACGGTGTGTGAAGAGAGATGGAAGTAAACACATTTAGGTAGTAGGCCTAACTAACCTCGGGAACAGAAGAGGATCCTGGGCCATGCAGGGTGGTGTTTGCTCCAGTAATCACATCGGGGCTATTCTGTTGATTTGTTCCGGGAGCTCTTAGCCAAGCTTGAAGCTGCAACGGTGGAGTGAATACAAAGCTGCTGTTTCTTTTTTTTCTTTTTTCTTTTTTCTTTTTTCTTCTTATGCTGTGTTTTTACAGGAGCTGCAGGCAGGACTGGATGTGTTTGTTGTGACTAACTACAAGTAAAGGTCACCACTAAGGCGCATGCCACGTAATTGCAGGGTCCCTGGTTCGATTCTGGCCATCGTGCATGTCATCCCTCTCTCTCTCACCCATCCTTCCTGTCAAGCTTTACTGTCTCTATCTATAAAGCAGAAATGCCCTAAAAACACATTAAAAAAAAAAACTGTCACGACGCAAGGCCTGTGTTCCAGCTCCACAGTGATCTACTGCTGGCTGCAGCTGGGCCCTTGCCAACATGTTTGGTACCCCTGCTGCCTAATTCTCTGTAGTCCCTGAGCGCTCCCACTTACAGGTAATCTATCCATAGGGTGTGTGTGTGAGCGAAGCGGGTAATTAGTCAAGGTGGCAAGTAGGGCACTCGCGGAACAAAAGTCCATTTGGACCTTTACCAAATAGCCGGAGCGGGGGCAGGCAGGGAAAAGCAACGATGCGTTAGATGATGTGGTTACGAAAGAAAGAGGCCAGGCTTAACCGGCTCATAAACCACAAAGGAAAAGCCCCCCTTTCATGCCTGGGGATGGTGGGGGCTTTCTAACAGTAGGAAACTAACTATCTGGAAAAAAAGGGAGCTTGATCAAAATGAGTAGTGATGCCTGCGGGCCTCTGAGTGGTCTAAAGAGGCAACAAGATGCTGCTGCTCATCTGCATGCTGGCTGGCTGTGAAGTTTGCCCCCGAGTTGACGCCTGTTTCCGAAAGCCTGCGTTTTTTTTTCTTCTGTTCCGGTGCTTCCCTAGGCCTGAGGGGATGTAAGCGGCTGGGGGTCCACCGCGTCGCCCGCAGCGTCACCTGCCCCCCCCTCTTGTTGCCAGTTACGCACTACGTCGCTAATGCACTTGGCGGCGCCGCATTATCCGCCCCATCGCAGTGACACTCGCAGGGATGAAACACTCTGCTCTGCTGTCCGTGAGATCTACGGAAAATGGGTTTCGTGGATGATGGCAGCAGGACCGGGCGACGGGCAAAAAGAGCTTTCTGTGGTTATCTCTATTTCCACCTCTGTGCTTTCGACAATTGGCCAATTCCTGAGGTGTGTGTGGGTGTGGGTGTGCGTGTGTGTGTGCGTGTTCTGGGGGTAGTGGCTGGCTGGGTGAGTAGGCCTGGGTTCTGCAGCTGAATAGAGGTATCGGGGCCTCTCTCCGCTGGCCAGGGATATACCTGACTGCTTCTGACCAACTCTAAAACTTAACAGCCTCTACAGGACTGGAAGTTAGAGCTGGTGTTCCAGCTGGGTGCACAGCCTTGTGGTGTGTGGGGTCTCAGACCCCCCGCTGAGTGTGTGTGTGCGTGCCCCCCCGCTGAGACCAGGTTATGGAGTAGTACGGTAATGTGATCTGAATGCCTAAGCAGCCAGAGAGATCAACAGTCCTAGTTTCCTCTCGGCTTGTCGACCGACTTCATGTGGCAATGCATTAAGAGATGTGCGTGTGTGTGTATGTGCGTGTGTGTGGGAAGCTGGCATGTCTCCCTGCTGCTGATCACTCTGTCTCTCACGCAGTGTTCAAAAGCGTAACTCTTGACGAGTGTATTGTAGGGATGGACGGTTTCCAATTATTGAAACCGAAAAACCGTCAGAGAGTAAAACCGCGGTTTTCCGGTTAACCGAAAAATACATTAAAAAAAATAAAAAAAAATAAAAAGGAATAAAAAAAAGAGAAAAAAAAAAGAGCGCCAATTTCAAATAATTGAGCCCTACTGCTACAATACACTCATGTCGAACACCATTAAAACACCGTAAGCACAGTCGCAACACATTTAGGCTACTTAGTTTCACTAATATAAGTGGAAAGGCAGACTTTTGTAAGCTACACCATACATGAAAACACATGAACACTTAACACACCAGCTCCGCTGATCCAGGGTGCACGCCTGCACGGAAGATCATCTCTTGGAACAGCGTCTTCATTGAATGAACTGCTTTCTCAATATCTTGGTTCTTAGACAAAGTTTCAGCTGCTGCTCAATGTATTTAAATATTTTAATACTGCTCAATAATCACTGAAATATTAGACTTAGAATTATGCAGTGAACATACTTAAAGCTTTTCATAAAAACCACATGCCGCGAGACTGACTCGTCCTGAACTGTCGTAAGTCAATCAACAAAGAATGCCCCATCAAAATAAAAGTGCCCATGGTAGAGCTGTCAAAATAGAGCTTTCAAAATAAATGTACTAATACAGATAGAGATAAATACAGAACTACCTTTGCGTCACTAAGTGACCGCGTATCTTCTGAGACATGCGTTCTGTCATCACTTTCAGTAGCGCCTTCACACACAGTGGCGCTGTGCACAAACACTCTTGATCCGTATAGCTCTTGTTTTATTATATTGTGGTTTAGTAAATACTGCACTTGGAGTTACATTCAATGCATGATTTGTGCTATAGACCATAAATAAAGTTTGATTGATTGATTGATATCAAATCAAATCACATTTTATTTCTATAGCGCATTTCTCACAAAAGTGACCCGATGCGCTTTACAGAGAGCAGCGAAAATGATCTTATTAAATGTAAGCGAGTAATTGTAAAAAACCTTTCCTATCTACCAATAACTGAAGGCAACTATCTTTCCCATAGAGTGATTCGTTACCCTTAAATATAATCCCAATTAGATATTAATCCTCAGTTATTCTTCACAACTGACCAAACCTCTCACTCATTGCGCGGCAGATTCAGACTGTATCATTGTTATTTTCACACACGACAAACATGTGACATGTTCCAGTTTTATTCTTATTCTATTTTATTCTTCAAAAAAAAAAAAAAAAAAAAAAACGGTTTCAGACGGTTTTGATAAAAAACCGTTTCTATTTTTATAAACCCCGGTTTTCGGTTTAACCGAAAAACCGTCCATCCCTAGTGTATTGTCACCTTCACTCTAAAAGCTAGGCTGCAGGTTTTACCAACGAAGCTAAACCTTTCCATCTGGCTTCCTGACAGTCATAGCCCACACTGCATACATCACAGTCACCAGCAGATAACTGAAACCATGCCCCACATCTTAAATGGTTGTCATGCGTATAAAGGGCTCTACATATGTAGGCATGATCGAATTGTGGATCTGATTTCAGAGGGTGTCTTTTCCATATTCAGGCCTGCCGCAACGCTGTACAAGCACTCCACTGTAAAGCCCCACATGTTCAGTTTGTGTAGCGACGAAGAGTCAGTAGGAGTGTTCTCCAATATTTCAGCAAACACCCCTGATGTTGTAATTGTCAACGAAAACCACAGAGAGGTGCTTATTTTAGAAGTTGGCTGCACCTTTGACCATAGCCTAGAGGAAGCCTTTTTAACCAAAATCTTAAAATACCAACAGCTGGAGCAGGCCATATCACAACTGGGCTACAGATGTCAACTTTTAGTTTTTATATTTGGCAGCCTGGGCCATGTTCATAAGTCTGTTGTTAGAGGCCTTCATATGGCTGGTCTTCCTAAGAGAAGGGCCAAACAGTTAGCAAAATACTGCTCAATATCCGCTATTATTGGTAGCCGCTCAATATGGAGAAGGCGGTGCTTCCTGTACCCATGAGCGGGATACTGTCTGTCTTATTGTATTGATACTGTATCTGTCAACCCACTGGTATCACCTGGTGCGAATAACATCCTGTGTGTGGCAGAACTGGTTGTTGGCTCAGCATTACTGTAACAGATTGTTTCTATGATATCAAAATGCACTGTTAGTATTTATGTCCTTTAGAATTGTTCTTTGTATGTGGACATAAATAAAGCATCTAAAATGTGTGTGTGTGTGTGTGTGTGTGTCCGTGCGTGCGTGTGTGCAATTTGTGAGCGTGTTCACATCCGTGTGCTCAACCGTAGTCTGTCTCACTTGGCATGTGACTTTGTGCATTATAAATAAGGCAGCCATGTCAAAAGCACGCCATGTTCTACTTGAAAGTGAAGCTACAATAGTGAATGCCCCCAGCCCTTAAAGCCTGTACTGTTCATGCACACACACACCACACACACACCACACACACACACACACACACACACACGTGTTCAAATGCACATGCACACACACACACTTCACATCCTTTTGTCAAGAGTCTCTTCCTCATAGGCTTTTGTTCCAGAATACTCATCTTGTCCAAAACCTTGTGTGTCCTACCCCAAATGTAGAAACTGAAAGAATACAGTACTTTAAACCAGGAATGACTGTGTACTTATCCCTGTTTTTGCCTGATTTGGCCACTAAGGGTTTTATTTAAAGACATTGGCCCCATTCCTATCCCCCAGCATGGAGGACTCCTCCAAGATTAGTTACAGGATGTAGAATAAAGCACCTTGTGATGATTAATGAGCTGCACCACATGCCAGTCATTTTTGGAAAACGTGTGTGTGTGTGTGTGTGTGTGTGTGTGTGTGTGTGTGTGTGTCTCTCTCTCGCATGTTCGTGTGTGTGTGTGTGTGTGTGTGTGTGTGTGTGTCTCTCTCTCGCATGTTCGTGTGTGTGTGTGTGTGTCTCTATCAGGCAGCAAACTCCAGCAGCTCCCTGACATTGTGCTGCCAGCTTCGCACTATACACAGGCACACACACACACACACACACACACACACACACACACACACACATCATCCGCCGGCTTTGGAGGAAAGCAGCTCAGAGAGGCTGCTGCTGATGTGTTCAGGGCTTGCCGACAGGCTGCTGTCACCACTGTGTCTGCTGATCTGCCACACAAGGCCGAGGGTCACTTTAAGGGCCACACGCGTGCACCTCATTGATCGTCATGACGATGACTGAATACGATGGCTTAATGCCTCTGGGTGGCACCACTCTCTGGCGTTCAGAGTTTGGTGTTACAAGGCGAAGGTTAAATGATTCAGACTTGCTGAATGCTTTAATGCAACGTGGGAGACCCACCGAAATGGGTCCTCTGTGGCTCAGTGGGTAGAGCAACAACGCTGAGGTTGGGGGTTCGATTCCCGCTGGGACCACTGAAAAATGCATGTACTCACTGCAATGTCTCACTGCAAAGTCACTTTGGATAAAAGTGTCAGCTAAATGGCATATATTATTATTGTTGGTAGTAGTAGTATTACGGGGTTCAAATGCGCTAGGTGAATTATGTAATTGTTCTTAACCCTTAAATGTTTAACTGTTAAAAAAATAAATAATAATAATATATATATATATATATTTAGTTATTTTTACATCCCTAGTGTAGCCTAAGCCTGTCCACTTGTGTGATTTCAGAGTCAATACACAGATATAGCATCAACATAAAAAAATCATAATCTTTCCTTTGTGTAAATCTTCACATCTGCCTATTATTTGCAGCGGCCTTGAGCAGTTATTTATTCTGTTAGTTTTCGAGGGAAGCCTCCCGGTACAGCCTGTTGTTCCAGAGCTGAAGCTGTCTCAGTAGTACTGTACCCAGACTCCCAATCAGTGTCAAGGGGAACATGGTAATTGTCCTTCAGACGAAGTAGTCTACTAATGTCTTGAGAAGTTATATGGGCTTTCTACTGAGGCTCTATAAACTAGCTTCTTTAATGAGGCGGGGAGGCCAGACTCCCATTTATTATACTGAACTGGTGCTTTTTCTCTGGCAGTTGTCCTCACAGTGTCAGCTTTTTATAGTCCAAATCATTAGGCTACACCTAGGCCGTTGTAAACGAAGGCAGAAGTGTAATTCGGAGACTTTTTACATTCAATTATTTCCTATCAGTATGCCGTGTTTTTTCTGTTTCTTTTCTAAGACCACTGCTTTTTCTTTCATAGTCGTTTAGACTTGTACTGATAGCTGGGACAATGTCGCCGCAAGGCTTTTGAAAAGCGCATGAATATTGTATGTCTTTGAACCTCCTGTTGACCTGAGAGCTGAATGGGAGTTTTAACATACCCTCTCCAACCACACAAAGCTGATGCAACCAGCCTCACACTAGCTACTGACCTTCGGATAGAGATAATAATGCAATTCTTAATAATGCAAGTCAGAAAAGAACGTGTTTACGACGTTCAACAGCCTGAACAGCGTGTCCCCTCTGTGAAGGGTGTGTTTTGTATTTGCCTGCTGCTGTTATGTCTTTTTGTTATTCTACTCGTATCAAGCCAGCCTTCTCCTCTCCTCAACCCCTCTCTCCCCCTCCCTCTCTCCTCCCCCCCTAGGTTCAACTACAGATCTACACATCACCTCACTACCAATGGCTTCTATGAGTTCCTCAACTGGTTCGACGAGAGGTCGTGGTACCCCTTAGGGAGGATCGTGGGAGGCACAGTAAGTTAAACACACTCCTCTAAACAGTTACACACCATGCCTGCTGCAAAAAAGCCTATTTTGAACACTTGAAAGTGAAAATATACAGAGAACATTGGAATTAATTAATCAAAGGCCCACTAAAGTGAAAATCATAATTTCTAAGTGTTTGAATTAAACCACCGTCAACCAAATATGTAAAATTAGGTGTTGTTTTCCACCACTCTTCATGTGAAAATCTAACCCTGCTACTCTCCCTCAAAAAACGATTCTGTACGATTTTATAGATTACCGTATTTTCCGCCCTATAAGGCGCACCGGAGTATAAGGCGCACCTTCAATGAATGGCCTATTTTAGAAATTTTTTCATATACAAGGCGCACCGGCTTATAAGGCGCACCGGCTTATAAGGCGCACTGTCGTTTTTTTTTTTTGACTGGGGTTGCGTTACGCCCAAGCTCCACCTACTGCGTTGCGTCACCTCTCCATCGGTGTTGTGTCAACTTCCCGTTGTCCAAGCTCCACCTGAGCGTTGTCACCATCAACGTTCTACCTGCTCCACTGTCAAAAATATATATTTTTCCACCTCAAGTATCAGCCGTTCGTCATCCATTTTTGCAACAAGCGTCAAGGACCTGCGGTGATTCACAGCTGACTCGCGTGAATAGCAATTCGCAATAGCTGCAACCACGAGATATAGAGTAGTTAGCTACAAGCATTTTCAATCTGCTATTATCTCTATTAGTGGATTAACCGCTGTGGTGATTTAACAGCTGATAAAAATACATCAAGTAGACTACAAACAGAGCAAAACAACACCAGAAAACAACCAATAGGCTATACAATTATAACCAACAACCAATATGTGACAGCTCCTGGTGAAATGTGCAACGTACTTTTTCAGTTTTTACACATGCTTAAACTACAGATTGTAAGCTTTCAAATGATGTGTCATACATTCAAACCAGAGAAAGATTGAACACGACAGGCGTATTTGAATGTTGGTTCATCTCAAACACTGAATGGGAGAAAAGTGAATCTGACCAAACCACAACAAACGCTGCTAGCGGCTAACAGCTAACAAAACACATCGCTACGAAGGTCTAAACTGTATTTTAATAACATGACAACATACTGGGAGAACATCGACATGCTAAAAACACATAACTACACATAACTAGATGAACACACAGTTCTTGCTTTTGAACACGAGCTAAAACGAAAGTATGTTTACAAATCAACCCTCCCTTACCGGTAGCCTCCGGCAAACGAGAATAATGAATCCAATACACAAATGATAAGTGTTTAGTGATCGTTAAACTGTTGTTTATTATATCGAGTGGGTACTTTAAAACTTCAAGTTGAAAGCACCAAGAATCTCACTTTGTTCCCTCGGAAACTCTGTTTAGTCTTCTTTACTTGGGGTCTTGTGGTGTGGGACTGTGAGTAAGCACAACACCGGTGTTTACTGATTACCGTAATGCTGCAAGCGGTGTGAGTGTCCGAATTGAACAGTTGGGTGAGTACGGCATCCATTCAGAGCACATGATAGAATAACAATAGCATTCGCGGAGATTCCAAGATGGCGGCCGTCGTTTACTGATTACCGTAATGCTGCAAGCGGTGCGGCTTTGTAGTTTACCAGTCGTACTGAAACATTTTATTATTATTAAAAAAAAAATATTGGTCATGTAATTTTTACATTTTGATCCATATATAAGGCGCACCGGGTTATAAGGCGCACTGTCGTTTTTTTTTTTTTGGGGGGACTTTTAAGTGCGCCTTATAGGGCGGAAAATACGGTATGTATCCTTCAGCGTGAGCTGCTCATTGTGTACTCAAATAAGATGGGCTCGGGTGGTAAAACTCAATCAAATAAACCAATTATATAATTTGTTTACATTTGACTTCCATTACAGCCAGCCCAAGCTGTGCACACCTGCTTCTGGCAGCTAAAGATAACGATAACAGCCCAGACTAGATTAAACTTAAATACATTTATTAAATTGGCAATTTAGTATATTGTTTCAAAAATGCAGCATGACTGTTCAGCATACAAAGGTAAGGAAATGTGGCTAAGTTATCTTGATGTACGTGTTTTGCAAGCTACAAAAACAACCTGTTCGCTAACTCATCATAGTAGCGTTGCTAAGCAATTTTACTAAGCTAGCTTCCAAGTAACTCACCAAAAATGTAACAAGCATCACCCTGCAAAAAAATAAGAAACTCTGTAGGCTGCTGTTGGTTCACTATCTGAGGGCTATACTGGTACTCAAACTACAATAATGTGAGTATTCCAACAGCCAAAACAACTGAAATGCCCCCAAACGTCCCTAATACAGCGCCAGAGACTGTTTTGTACGGTTTCATCCACCTCTCTCCACGATGCCCTCCGGCTTCTCTCTTGCCCTGGTAGCAACCAGTGAGCCGTTAAGCTGACGGATTCCCAGCGACTGTCACGGCAACGCTGTTTACCAACAGCAGCAGCAAGCAGCTTTTGTGAAATCACCTTTTTCACTGTGAGTTACTACCTGCCCATCCAGCTGAGATTTATCTCCCCCCCCTCCTCAAGGGTGTATGCCCTTTATACTGATCTGGCGGGATGTTGATAAAATAATTATGATAAAATATAAAATATGGACCCATTTTTTTCATCTGTGTGAGATGGCTCTGTAGCTTCTCTATCTGTCCCCCCTGCTGTGTGGTTTCAGCCCCAGGCTGCCGGTGGGGGTGGAGGTAGTGGGGGTGGGGGTGGAGGTGGTGGGGGTGGAGGTGGCGGTGGAGGTGGAGGTGGTGGAAGGAGAGGAGAGCTGAGCTGTTCAGACAGCCAGGCGTCTTGGCTCACCACGGTGCTATCATCAGGCACAGGTCTGTGTGCTGAGTACAGCAGATGTTGTAGCGGCAGAATAGACGGATCAGCGGTAGCAGGTGTCACTGTTTCCTGTTTTGGCGCCGTCTGCACAAGAGGTTCAAACCTCCCAACCTGGCGCTAACGAGATGCTATGCTACCTGTAGACCGTGTTAGAACAGCAGGTGCCAAACGGTGGTGGGTACCAATCGGAAGGCAGTTACCAAGCGAGGGTTTGGCAAAGGATGAGAGAGAGTGAAAGAGATTTTTTTTAGGCAGAGTGAGAGCTACGCACATGCGCAACCTGATGAGAACATCATCCCTGCCCTTGTGAATAATCGCCTATACGCATGAATAAAAACATCGGCAATGCCATTTAAAATGTTGCTTTTCACTTACTGCCACTTGGCTGTTCAGCTTCTTTCACAATGTTTACAATTTATATATGATGTAATATGAATCTAAGCACTGACACAGCTCGCTGCGCATGCCTCCAGGAGCTACGCTACATTGCTAGTAGGGATGTCCCGATCCCATTTTTTCACTACCGATACCGATATCAATCCGATATTTGTATTTATTGTTTTACTCCTGAATAATAACAAATACTTCCCCTGTATATAGTCCACAACAACAGTTGGCTATTAAAGACTGCCAGCCTTTATTCAAGCAACAAAAACAGTACTCTGCAGTACTCAGTGACCAACTGGTTTAAAGTTAAAACAATTTAAACTGCAGCATTCAGCATTGTAGAAAAAAAAGAGTTACTGTCTGATTTCTAGTTTTAGTGCCTTCATGTTTTTATTCTATTTATCTTCTCTTACAAATGACGTTTTAAAGTACCACTCGATATAATATACAACAGTTTAACGATCAAATACTTATAATCTGTGGGTTGGATTCACTGTTGCCAGAGGCTACCGGTAAGTGATACCTGGCTTGTAAACATACTTTCGTTTTAGAAGGAAACGTTAGCCACTAGCTGTTAGTAGGGCTGCACGATTTGGGGAAAAAATCGAATTGCGATTATTTGGACAGATATCGCGATTGCGATTAATTTGCGATTATTTATTTTTTAAATAGCAAAAAAAAAAAAAAAAAAAAAGGGAGTTTTTGTAAAGTGTGGCCATATCTCCGGCTAGGAAGGTCGTATCAACGTGCAGTTTGTTTGTACGTCTTCAGGGGACTTAGAGGCTCCCTCCTCTAGCACCCCCACAGCCCGAGCTACGAGTGAAAGAACTAAACTTACATTGGGTTGCTTTAAAGTTGGGTTGCTTTAAAATCAAGCTTCAGATTAAAACATGTGATGGAGCATTACTAACCTGACTCAGGTGGTTTGTTTCACACAACCATCTAGGAAAGCTTAATTGGAAGCTGTTTGGAAAAGGGCAGGTACTTTCAAAAAATACTTGGCAGGTGATTGGATGAATCTGTCTATCACCTATTTTCAGAGAGCATTACCACATGATACCATCAAACTATTAACTGCTCTAATTCTAATGCAAGGATGAGAACTTAAAAGATATGAATTGTATATATGATAACCTCATCTCATCTAGACAGGTGGCTACTTTCTAAGATGATCCAGCTATTAAAATGATCATTTGGGGATACACTGTGACTATAACTGAAAGGACCACATCTAGATGACTCGGTCAACAGTCGAACTGATGAATGATAGAATGGTGGTCTCTGACTATGGAGCACAGACACACGTCACCTTGACTTAGGAATCTGTGACATACTTCAGCCCAAGGCTAGGCTAGGCTAACCTCTGCGTCTTTAAAGCCGGCTGGTATGAACGAATGGTATGAGGTTATGCATACAGGACACATTCATGTTTGACAACAGAACAGTTAACTTCCATGTATCCATAAGCCTGCTATACTATATAAACACCAACCCGCAGGTTGCTGAGACTCAACTCTGTGTCTGTACTTTAACGCCGGGTTAGCATGAGTAGCTAAGCTAAGCTACCGTCTCGAAGACTACAAGTTAGCTAAGCTAAGTTTAAGGCTGGACTAACAGCACTGACATGCACTTGGCTGGTACAGTTAGTATAGTGAAATTGTACACTTACCTGTCGCAATTATAACATACTAACGTTTATCATACGTCCAGTAAGCCAAGTGGTGTCTAATTGTCTCCGTTACGTTAGCCCAAAGTCTCATAATAATTGGACTGACTGTCGTGACACAACCTATGCCTGCGTTAGTAAATTCGCTCTGAGAGCGCCGGGTTCAAAGTCATAAAGAGACCAAGTAATTTGATTGGACAAGAGGCATTCCATGAGTGCTGATCAAATTTCCAAAAGAGGTTTTAATCTCAATGTGACTTCCTGGTAAAATAAAGGTTTAAAAAAAAAAAATAAATAATAATAATTCGCAGGCTTTGCGATTAGCTAATCGCATCATTTCAAATCGCGATTTCGCGATTTCGATTTTAAATCGATTAATCGTGCAGCCCTAGCTGTTAGCAGCGTTTTTAGCTGTCACCATTCTTGAGCAAAACATTGATACAAACAAACATTCAAATACTCCGATTTCAATGTATGACGCATCATTTGAAAGCTTACCATCTGTAGTTTCAGACTATGTAAACAACCGAAAATTACGTAAGCAAATGGTTTATGATTTCACCAGCTAGCATCATGACAGTCAGACTCATTACACACTGGTAGCTACTAGCCAACTCTCACCACTGACTACTACTGTTGTCATCACGTGAGTGACACGCCGGATCGCGAGCCCCAGATCGCTGCCTATTTTTTTTTCTGGTGCGATCTGCGATCCAGCATTCAGGACCAATATCGCGGCGATATCAATATCGGATCGGGACATCCCTAATTGCTAGGTTACGGGGTGGACAACGGCTACCATTGGACTTCAAGCCACTCCAAAATCTTCTAATAACATCTTTGCTGAAGGTCATACTTTTTGGCCATGCTGCTAAACCTGATCTCTTAACTCATCCTCAACTCTAACCTCATCCTCAACTCTAACCTCATCCTCATCCTCAACTCTAACCTCACCCTCAACTCTAACCTCATCCTCAATCTTAACCTCACCCTCAACTCTAACCTCATCCTCAATTCTAACCTCACCCTCATCCTCAACTCTAACCTCATCCTCAACTCTAACCTCACCCTCATCCTCAATTCTAACCTCACCCTCATCCTCAACTCTAACCTCATCCTCAATTCTAACCTCACCCTCATCCTCAACTCTAACCTCATCCTCAACTCTAACCTCACCCTCATCCTCAACTCTAACCTCATCGTCAACTCTAACCTCATCCTCAATCTTAACCTCACCCTCAACTCTAACCTCACCCTCATCCTCAATTCTAACCTCACCCTCATCCTCAACTCTAACCTCACCCTCATCCTCAACTCTAACCTCACCCTCATCCTCAACTCTAACCTCATTCTCATCCTCAACTCTAACCTCATCCTCAACTCTAACCTCACCTTCAACCCTAACCTCATCCCCATTCTCAACCCTAACGTCATCCTCGAAACCTAACCGTAAGCCTCACCCTAAATGAGATGGTTAATTTAGTCACTCATCAAATTCCACACGAAAGACCATTTTCACTTTGCTGCATGGCCATATTGGGCTGTTTTTATATCAGTAATCAGTGGACCATACTGCCCCCCAGCACAGCGTGCCAGTTTACTGGTCACAGTCAGCACTGAAAGAAGGGCAGGCAGGTTTAGGGACAGCAGGTTGGTACACAGAATGCAAATGTCGTCCAACATGCAAATCTATGCAGAGTGAGGGGAGATGCAGGTTCAGTACGTCTGGGAGGCAGGGTAGGCTGGAGGCTAACGCTGCTGATAAGATGTGCTGCTGCGGTAGGCAGGTAACAGGGCTTAGGGGCCGTCGAGGCCTAGTCCTGTACAGGCCACGGGGCTGCTCTTGTCACGCGGCTTGACTTCTTGTACCCATTTATCTAGCCTGGTCTTCCCCTGGGAGGATTTGTGAAATCCACTCAGACTTCCTCGGCTGTATCGGTTCAGAACACCTCCTCTGGCCTTTTTCCTCAGAGTGCTCTCCCCCAAATCCTTTGGTGCTGGTTGGGATTCACTGAAAACGCCTCTCACCCTCTGGGCAGCCGCCCTGGCTGTGCTGCACTCCAGCTCCATCCCTCTTCTGCTCTGTCTCTCTCTGTCTCTCTCTCTCTCTCTCTGTCTCTCGCTCTCTCTCTCTGTCTCTCTTCCACTCCTCTTCACTCTCCCTCTCTCTCTCTCTCTCTCTGTCTCTCTTCCACTCCTCCTCACTCTCCCTCTCTCTCTCTCTGTCTCTCTTCCACTCCTCTTCACTCTCCCTCTCTCTCTCTGATAGGTTTGAATTGTGTTTTGATAATGTTATAGTACATTTGGAAGAATATATGAACTCTGTGCATTGCACTTCTGTTCTGAGAGTTCAACTGTTGTGCTTCAACCATACAAGGTTTTGAAGAGTACATTGAGTCCATGTGCTCTGTGCATTACACTTCTGTTCTGAGAGTTCAACTGTTGTGCACAACCATACAAGGTATGGGTTATCTGCTATCCCAGTCTGGGTAGTTTCCCTTCCTGACATTGTGTTGTCAGAGGGGCCCTGTCGTAAATCTGATTTTGCTAAGTGCTGTACATTGAGCTGGGAATGTTTGTATTGGGCAGAGCAGCCCATGGAACTGTTTATGTTAAGGTACATTACCATGAAAATGTTTATATTTGAGCTGAGCAGTCCTAGGAGTGTTTATGTTTAAGATGTACATTTTCATGAGAAATATTTATGTTAAGATGCTTTTCCCATGAAACTGCTTATAACCACGCAGTGCTCGGCCTGCCCCTTTTGTCTTTCTGTTTGGGAATAAATACTGGCTCAATACTGGCTCAAGTTCAGTTTGAATCCGAGGTCTTTCGAGACCTGGGGATTCACTCTCACTGCGCAAGAAAATCATGATGAATTCCGTGTCTCTTTGTTTGCTTAGAGTCTGCTAAGGTCTGTTTGAACTAGTGATGGGTTAGCATGGCCCGATTTACAACCGGGCTGACCAGAATATAGCATTTAACCCTATTGAGAACCCAACAACGTGGTCCTTCGAGCCGGATTCCTACGTCGTCTGGGAGAGGACCAGGGGGAACGACACACGCCGAAGTCTGTCGCGACAGCAGAAGGTCCTGGGACATCCATTCGCTCCAGGACCGGTGACGTTCCTCCTCTTCTTCTCCAAAAAAGACGGCTGACGGAATCCAGACCGGACTCAAGCAACAAAGACACCGGTAAATAGAAAAAGAAAGATTGCAATCGAATTGAATAGTCTATCTAATCCTAAATTGTACAAAAATAGGAGTTGTTTGACATGCAAAAAGAATCCACTTAGATGGATATCTTTTGTGCTATGTAAACAGTAGACTAATAGAAATCAGACGGAGAGAGAGACAGAGAGACAGAGACAGAGAAAGAAATGAATCCAATCAATCACAGACGTGTGTATGGTTGTGACTTAACTAGAGAGAGGGAGCCAGAGACAGAGACAGAGACAGAGATAGAGACGGAGATAGAGATAGAGACAGAGACAGAGAGAGAGAGAGAGGGAGAGACAGACAGGGAGAGAGAGAGACAGACACAGAGAGAGAGACAGACAGAGACAGAGAGAGAGAGAGAGGGAGAAACAGACAGGGAGAGAGAGAGACAGACACAGAGAGAGAGACAGACAGAGACAGAGAGAGAGAGAGAGGGAGAGACAGACAGACAGAGAGAGAGACAGACAGAGAGAGAGACAGAGACATAGAGAGAGAGACAGAGAGAGACAGAGAGAGAGGGAGAGAGAGATCAAGAGTGAGAGAGGGAGTCAGGGAGAGAAAAGACACACCACGCGCCACACACACACACATACACATACACATACACACACACACACCATTGGAAGCAGAGAGCGAGAGGGGAGGGAGAGCAGGAAAGAGGAAGGGTTGGAGAATGGAGAGAGGTATTTGAAGTGGAGTTGTGACACAGAGGGGAGGCATGCGGAGAGAAAAGGGAGGGGGAAAAGAGACCTGCCTAGAGAGAGGCAGACAGGAGACTAGGAGAGGAGTAGAGGAGACTAGGAGATGAGTAGAGGAGACTAGGAGACAAGGAGAGGAGTAGAGGAGACTAGGAGACGAGTAGAGGAGACAAGGAGAGGAGACGAGGAGACTAGGAGACAAGGAGAGGAGTAGAGGAGACTAGGAGATGAGTAGAGGAGACTAGGAGACAAGGAGAGGAGTAGAGGAGACTAGGAGACGAGTAGAGGAGACAAGGAGAGGAGACGAGGAGACTAGGAGACAAGGAGAGGAGTAGAGGAGACTAAAAGATGAGTAGAGGAGACTAGGAGACAAGGAGAGGAGACGAGGAGACTAGGAGAAAAGGAGAGGAGACTAGGAGAGGAGACTAGGAGACAGAGAGAGAGAGAGAGAGCGAGAAGGAAGTAAAAAGTGATAGAGGGAGAGCGAGAAGTGAGAGAGAGAGAGAGAGAGGGAGACAGATTTGAGAACAGGAAGGAGTCATGCAGAGGAGCTGAGACAGAGAAGCTGTGAATGAGAGGAGAGAGAGAGAACAGGAGAGAAGGGTTAGAGACAGAGGGCAAGAGAATTTAGTAGATTATATTATATAGTAAATTAAACTTGTAATGGGATTAGGCAGGGGATTAGGCACCCCGAACCTAGTCCCTAACAGGCGGCGGTGGAATTGCAAAGTTCCGAGGGCACGTTAAGAACGCAATATAGTGCTGGGGAGAAGACTGAAGGCCCCCGTGTCTGATGAAGTATGAATGAACATACTACCGTGGTACCGTCTAGTCGGCGCAGCTGTCGCATCTAGGTGTGTGGGCAGTGCGTGGTACGTGGGCGACAGCCCACACCTAGCGGGATGTGAGGGTCACACCCGTGAACAGGCAAGGCTGGTGTAAACGGTCAAAGTTTCTAGACCCATAGCGAAGTGGGCTAGGGATCAGACCGTCGGTTCCCAACTGGGCGGCCAATCACCGCTACAGGGTTGGTGTTTAGACACTGACTGGGGATCGCTATCGACTGGGTCACCGGCCGGTTGGGTCGCAAAAGCCTTAAGCCATAGGAAAATGGTGGCTGCGCTCAGCTCAATGTACAGTCAGGCCACCATAAGCTGAAAGCGACGTACAGCTAGTAGGCGAGTGGTGCTTTCCGTGATCAGAGCTCTGAAAAGGAGACTCTGGGAAGCGGAAGGGGTGGGGGTTTACTGACTCTGACCTGGGGTTAGAGGGCAGTGAACCTCCATCGGAAAGGGTTCCAGCCTGAGACTGCGCCCTGGGAAGAGGGGAGGTCTGAAGGAACCAAGTGTATAGAAGAGCCAAAGACAAGACAGGAGACAGACAGACAGACAGAGAGACACAGAGAGAGAGAGAGACAGACACAGACAGAGAGAGAGAGAGAGAGAGAGAGAGAGAGCGAGAGAGAGAGAGTTGTTTAAGGAGAGGAGAAACACACGGGAGACTATGAACTGTGTGTGTTTGAGGCAGAAGAGGAGCGCAAGGGTGGGGGCTATGTGTCAGAGTGGACACAGAACAGCAAACAGAGAGAGAGAGAGAGAGAGAGAGAGGGGGAGGGAGACAGAGGATTTTTAGTGTGACCCCCTCAGAGACCAGGGGAGTAATACGAATTTGGAATAGATGGAAAAATTGTATTACCACAGAGCCTCTACAAACAGCAGCTAATTTGATACATGGTCTTTTTGATGACATGTATCAAAAAGCAGGGAAATGATGATTGACAGGAGTTAACGCACATTTTCACGTATATAATTACACAATTTAAAAACAAAAAAAAAAAATATAGTGATAATGGAGCACATTTCGTGAACGAATTGATCAAACACAGTGTCCAAATACCTGGACATTGAAGAGTGTGTTTCTCTAATGGAAACACACATGACAATAAAATTGAGACCTATGGGTTTGATATGAATGAATGAATGAAATGAATGAAATAAATGAAATTAATGAATTTGAAATAGTAAATGGGAGATTAGACTACCCATAGTAGACGACATTAGGGAAGTATTGATTGATTGATTGAAAACTTTATTAGAAGATTTGCAGAAGCAAGTGACATGAAAGTACATATTTCAATTGGGGTCTTTGATACTCAATTCATCGTTATATGTAAAGCAGATTTGGCAGAAACGGAAAACACACTGGCCACGTGGACAGCTATTTAGGAAACAGGAAATAGCCAGAACAAATTATCTGCCAGACATTTCTGTTTCAGGAAACAGGAACCGGAAACCTAACCCTACAGGATCGAGAATACAACCTGACCAGATCCTCATCGACGAGATGGAAGGAGAACACTGGCAGCCCGCGGTGGGTTGAACCATTTGAGGTGCTGCTGAGCATCTCAACTGCTGTCAAGATCGCGGAACGAGATATGAGAAGTACACAGAGCCATTGAAAGAAGGTGACATTATTTCCCTCGAACGACGGGGAGTGGTGGAAGCCCGGGCTACAAAGGGGTTCTATTCATTAGTGAATATTACGTCTCAAACCCGGTGAAGAATTCTTCAGATCCACTACCTATTAGAAATGAGGGGACCAAATCCTCCCGACGACCAAACGAGACGCCCAAGTCCAGGCACACGACCCAGTCTGGGGCAGTGATGTCCCAGATGACAAAAAAAAAACCCTGAACTATCAATCAGAGACATTTGTAAATGCATCCCTTACGATAAACGAAGCCCAGAACCGCGAAATCGATCAGATCAGACTGATGACACTCCAGAACTGAATGACTCTTGAACATGTGTGAACTACCACATCACATACTGATTTTAATGATTGTTTGTTGTGTCTCCCCCTGCTTCAGAGCTATGACTAACAAACTGATTTCAGAAATACTTGTACAAACAAATGTTGATTCAAGACATTATGATGGAGCCTAAGTACCTAACCCAATTTGAGAAACTCTAATCCAAGTTGAGATCCATGTGTGATCTGTACGACGATGTTGAATGACAGTTAAACTAGAAAATATGAAAGAAAGATAGCTTTACCTGAATAAGAGACGAATGTTTGTATCGTGATAAATTATGAAAAACAGCAGGGAATGATAGGTTTGAATTGTGTTTTGATAATGTTATAGTACATTTGGAAGAATATATGAACTCTGTGCATTGCACTTCTGTTCTGAGAGTTCAACTGTTGTGCTTCAACCATACAAGGTTTTGAAGAGTACATTGAGTCCATGTGCTCTGTGCATTACACTTCTGTTCTGAGAGTTCAACTGTTGTGCACAACCATACAAGGTATGGGTTATCTGCTATCCCAGTCTGGGTAGTTTCCCTTCCTGACATTGTGTTGTCAGAGGGGCCCTGTCGTAAATCTGATTTTGCTAAGTGCTGTACATTGAGCTGGGAATGTTTGTATTGGGCAGAGCAGCCCATGGAACTGTTTATGTTAAGGTACATTACCATGAAAATGTTTATATTTGAGCTGAGCAGTCCTAGGAGTGTTTATGTTTAAGATGTACATTTTCATGAGAAATATTTATGTTAAGATGCTTTTCCCATGAAACTGCTTATAACCACGCAGTGCTCGGCCTGCCCCTTTTGTCTTTCTGTTTGGGAATAAATACTGGCTCAATACTGGCTCAAGTTCAGTTTGAATCCGAGGTCTTTCGAGACCTGGGGATTCACTCTCACTGCGCAAGAAAATCATGATGAATTCCGTGTCTCTTTGTTTGCTTAGAGTCTGCTAAGGTCTGTTTGAACTAGTGATGGGTTAGCATGGCCCGATTTACAACCGGGCTGACCAGAATATAGCATTTAACCCTATTGAGAACCCAACACTCTCTCTCTCTCTCTCTCTCTCTCTCTGTCTCTCTCTCTGCCGGTTTCTTCACTCTCCCTCTCTCTCTCATTCTTTCTCTGTCTCTCTCTCCCCCTCTCTCTCTCCCTCTCCCTCTCTCTCCCTCTCCCCTATTCACTCTCCTCTCCTTCGTCAAACTGCGTGTGATGAGCCTGACAGCCCCTCATAAATTCTGTATGATAACATAAGTTTCTTTGCCCAAGACGGGTCGCACCGCTTCCAAGACGGACGGGCAGATATCGCTTAATGTGACAGTGAGTGCCTTTCTGCGTAGCCCTGTCTTTGATCCCTCCCTCCCCTCCCTCCCGCTTCCTCTTTCATCCCTCCCTCCCCCCTCCCTCTTTTATCCCCCTCTCCTCTCGATCGTCTGCCGGTCGCTCCCTCTGTTCAGAGCAGGGTTTCCGTTAACCGGTAATTCCCGGTCTTTGTCCGGTAAAATTAGTGGAAGTCCGACAAGTTGAAAACTCGTCGGACATAAATGTCCGGTGAAAATAATTCCCTCTAACCATTTTCAGCTGAGCACCAAACACACACACAGAACACTGCCCGAGAGAGAAGGACCCGCCCCCTTTAGTTAGCCTATAGGCTATAGGCTAACTAAAGGGGGCGGGTCCTTCTCTCTCGGGCAGTGTTACACGAGTGTGTGTGTGTTTGGTGCTCAGCTGAAAATGGTGTCCCGAAGCGGAGCGCTTTAACTTTATCGCACAATAACAAGGATAACAAACAAAACGGACAACATTTACACTAAGATGGAGACAAACTTCAGCGATATGATCTAACAGCCGGTCTTCAGGACGACATACAGACCCGTATGAGCTTACAGGGCTATCCCCTATCTATCTGAGAAAAGGCATAGCCTAGCCCTAGGCTGTAACATCGAACGGAAATTAGCCTATACGCATTGCAAGTTAATTTAAAGCCTATTTATTTTCAAAGAGTTTTATTCTATTTTATTTTATCTGATAAAAGGCATATGAACGGAAATTAGGCTAGCCGTGTCACGCCAGAAGCCTACATGCTTGCACTGTTACTGTTCAATAAAATGTTATACATCTAGACATTGTGGTATTTCTTTATATACGTATCCCAGACTGCCTATCAATTGTTTCTCAATAAACAGTTATGTTCTCCCCATTGTCATACTCCCGAGCTAAACGAAATGCCTTCCCAACCAGCGAGACCTGGTTATAGAAATGACGTTGTTTTATTGATTTAAAAAAAAGGGTAAAACTGGAAAGAGAAAATAGAAAACTCACATTAATCCCAAACAATTTAACAAACTTCAGTTAACGTAATGTGGAGTCCGTTCATTGATCGATGCTGTCTGTTCAGTTCCCAGTGAGGCGCCCGTTCAGCGCTGGATTTGACGCATGGCATAGCGCGCATGCGTCAAATCATGTTATATTATTATATATTATATAGCTCGCATCTAATCGTATCGGATGAGAAATAGACATTAAATGGCATATATAGGCCGCTACACAACAGTAATCACCGCGACAAACAGCTATATTAGATTTGAAAAAAAGAAATATGATTTTGAAAAATATTTTTTTTATTATATTTTAATATGATGACCGGAATATATCACGTTTGTCCGGTAAATCGAATTCGTCCCGGACACGATGTCCGACGGCAAATTTTTCTAACGGAAACCCTGGTTCAGAGTCATAGATAAGAAAAGAAGTCTTGAATTAATGTGCCTCTCTTTAACAATAGGGCTCAGTCAGGCCAAAGAAATGGTGGCCCATATTTTATTGATTTGTTTAAAGCCAGCAGGCCAACACTCTTAAGCTCCATGGGGGGAAAATGAGAGGGTAGAGAGCGGAGTGTCTATCTGAACACTAATTGTTTGAGACGTTCGTGTTTTTTTATCAGCCGTATTAGAAACAGCCATTAAGGCCTTGCCCAATCTGAAGGCTAGACGGACTGAGGGAGTTAGATGATTTGAAGGAGAGAGAGAGAGAGGAAGAGAGAGGGAGGGAGAGGAGGGACGGAGGGAGAGAGAGAGAGATGCTAAAAGACCCTAGTTGATGGAGTTCATCCCTCCCAGGCTACAGCTAATTAGAAATGAGAAGATAAGAAGCGCGGACGGTTGCAGACAAGCAGAGACCCTGTCTGGACTCCAGGCGTAGCCTAGCATACATCATGGCTCACACTTAAACATCTCCCCGCTCTCCCCAACCCCCCCTTCTCACCCTTGACTTGAGACCGATGTATTGCCAGGGCCTAATTACAGCCAGGCTGATGTATTATAGAGGGAGAGAGCTATGGGGTTGACTGGGCTGTGTGAGTTTCCCTCAGCCTTGAATTGACAGAGTAATTAAATTTTACTTTGGGGTAGAAGGACGCCTCACCTGGTCTTTCCTGGAGTAAATCTAAAGGTTGATTCAATTAACAGACTCTGGGGGGAAAGGGATCAAGTGAGCCCTGTGACAGCTGCTCCGACATAATTGCTAATCTCAACTGACGATGCCTTCAGTCGAACTGGGCATAACCTATGTCCAGGAAATCAGACCTGTAGGTCATGCTATCTGGCCCTGTTGCTAACCAGGAAGTACATCTCTTTCTCTCCTCAAATCCTACTTTAAATACCGTCCCTAACACCCTAACCTTACCTCACTCCTAACCTTGTGCATCAACCAAACCCTAAAGTAACACAACACAGCGTATTCATTTCAACAATATATACCATTTCTTCACTTTGCTGCATGGCCATATTAGGCTGTTTTTGTATCAGTAATCAGTGGACCATACTGCCCCCCAGCACAGCGTGCCAGTTTACTGGTCACAGTCAGCACTGACAGAAGGGCAGGCAGGTTTAGGGACAGCAGGTTGGTACACAGAATCCAAATGTCCTCCAACATGCAAATCTATGCAGAGTGAGGGGAGATGCAGGTTCAGTACGTCTGGGAGGCAGGGTAGGCTGGAGGCTAACGCTGCTGATAAGATGTGCTGCTGCGGTAGGCAGGTAACACGGCTTAGGGGCCGTCGAGGCCTAGTCCTGTACAGGCCACGGCTGTGTGTGTGTGTGTGTGTGTGGTGTGTGTGGTGTGTGTGGTGTGTGTGGTGTGTGTGTGTACACGTACACAGGTTCCATACGTCTGGGAAACAGGATAGGCTGAGTGTGGACCAACCAAGTCTGCCTGCTTTTTCTTTCAATCTCTGCCTGTGTGTAATGTGTGTCTGTGTGTGTAATCAATCTTATGAACACAAGTTGATGGGCCATGTAAAGTCCTGGAGTGCTTTTGCTGAGCTGCATAACTTATATTACCAGGGGAGGCTGATGGAGGTAGAAATCAGAGAATGTGTGTTTGATACCATTCCTCATTCCAAGCATTACAATGAGCCCGTCCTCCGATTTCTACCTCCACCAGCCTCCCATTTACATTGTGTGTGTGCGTGTCTGTGTGTGCGTATCTGTGTGTGTGTGTGTGTGTGTGTGTGTGTGTGTGTCTGTGTGTCTGTGTGTGTGTGTGTCTGTCTGTCTGTCTGTGTGTGTGTGTGTGCGGGCGCTGGCGCGTGCGCGCGTGTGTGCGTGTGTGTGCGTGTGCGTGTGCGGGTCTGCTACACTACAGTAGCTACCTGGCTCCACAACCTCTCTCTCTCAAGGGTGTTTATTCCATCACATGATTCCACTATGAACGAAAGAAGTGCCACCCTCAACTGCCCAGAATAGCACCTACACACAGGCAGAGAGCTGTGAAGGTCCTTTAGAATTCCAGAGAAGCATAATTAGCCTGTTTTTCTCATGCAAACTAGCACATCACTTGTTCTAAACACAGAGCTCTGTATTAAGCTATTAGAGTCATCGCCGGTTTTGTGAGTTTTAAGGCTCAACAGAGTGGTGTATGTTCTTGTTGTTGTCTATTCATTAGAAGAGAACTGAATATCCCTCCCCAGTGTCTATCCTCTCGCTGTGCAGCTTCTCTAGTAGGTGTTTATGGGGCGGCTGTGGCTCAGGAGGTAGAGCCGGCGTCTAATGATCACAAGGTCGGCGGTTCGATCCCCGTCTGGTCACGTGTCTCTGTGTCCTTGGGCAAGACACTGAACCCCAAAGAGTGGGCCGGCGCCTTGCATGGTAGCTTGCCGCCGTTGGTGTGTGAATGGGTGAATGAGAGGCTGTCGTAAAGCTCTTTGGAATAAGGTGCTATATAAGTGCAGTCCATTATCCTCTCACTGTGCAGTTTCTCTAGTAGATGTTTATCTATTCTAACCCATGTGGGTTGTGGAACATTCTCAGCTGCTTTGGGTCAGTTTAGTTCAGATCCCCTCAGAGTGCTCTTTCCCGAAACCTTTGCCGCTGGTTGGTTGGAATTCACAAAAAACACCTCTCCCCGCTTCTGAGCAGCCCATCTACAGCAAGCTCTCTGCTGCACTCCACCTCCTCCTACCCCACCCCCCCCCCCCCCCGCTCCTTCTCTCTGCCCCCTCCTCCTCCTCCTCCTTCCTCAATCTGCTTGTGATGAGCTTGACAGCCCTTCATTATTTGTGTATGATAACACAAGCCTCTTTGCGGGTCGCCCCGTGTTGTAGACAGACGTGCAGATATCACCTAATGTGACAAGTGGCTTTCTGCGTAGGCAGTCTGTCTTTTTATCTCTCCCATTCTTCTTTATCCCCCCCCCCCCTCTCTCTCTCTTTCTCTTTCTCTCTCTCTCTCTCTCTACTCTCTCACATAGATGTGAATTGAAGTCTTGAATCAACGTGACGTTCTTCTGAGGTAGACTCTGGGATATGACGTGCGAAACGAGTGGGCCCGGCGCTGCCAGAGACTTTCCAAAACAATGCAACAGAGTAGAGAATACGACTGGAGCGAGAGTGAAAAATCCAAAACAAAACCAAAGACATTTTGGAGAAGGGAGGGGGAAAAAAAGATGATACCGCAGAGTTTGAATGCGATTGGTGAACACACGCTCTGCCATCTTTTGTGAAATGAGTCGACACTCGTACGCTCTTGTTCACTATCTAATATCTTTGGTAAAAGTTCGCGTCATGCTCCTGAGTCTGCCTTTAACAGCAGGGCTCAGCCAGGCCAACGAGGTGTGTACTCCGTTCGTCTGTTATTGATTTGCTTCAAGCCGAAGGGCCAAACCTCTTAAGCTCTGTGGAGAAAAAAACGAGAGTTGCTCTGTTGCTCTGAGGCCTAACTGAAACGAGAGTTTTGGGAGCCGCAGGCTTTTTAATATCGGTGTCGCAACATGGCGCCAACGGCTAGCACACTCTGCAGAACTGGGAGGAGAGAGAGAGAGGGGGGGGGGGGAGAGAGAGGGAGAGAGAGAGAGATGCTAAAAGACCCTAGTTGTTGGAGTTTATCCCTCCCAGGATACACCTAATTAGAATTGAGAAGATAAGAAGCGCGGACGGTTGCAGACAAGCAGAGACCAGCCAACTACCCTGTCTGGACTCCAGGCGTTGCTGTGGCTCAGGAGGTCGAGCCGGCGTCTGATGATCGCAAGTTCGGCGGTTTGAGCCCCGGCTGGCCACATCTTGAGGTGTCCTTGGGCAAGACACTGAACCCCAAATTGCTCCCAATGTATGAATGTGTGTGTGAATGGGCCATTGTGAAGCGCTTTGGAATAAGTGCAGTCCATTTATATCCATTGTAGGCGTAGCCTAAGCCCTGTGACTCCAGTCAGCTCCTCTGACATTGACCAGTGTATCAGCCATCTAACTGCTGTACACAGAGAAGGTACATGGCACGTTGTTTACTCGTTAAAAGACGGATAGATGGGTGGATGGATGATGGATGAGAAGGTGACGGATGGAAATCTAGATGATGAGAGACATGATAAACTAACTACAGCAAATGTTATATTAGTTATCTTCTATATGGCGGTGCAGAGGCATAGGACTGACGGCAACATGAGGTATTAAATTTGCAAGTACTGTAGTGTTATTTTGACAACATCTCCCGCCTGGATTACTGCAATGTACTCCTGGCTGGGCTCCCCGCTTCAGCCATTAGACCTCTGCAGCTCATCCAGAATGCTGCTGCCCGGCTGGTATTCAACCTCCCCAAATACTCGCATGTCACCCCTCTCCTTCGCACCCTGCACTGGCTCCCGATAGCAGCTCGCATCAGATTCAAGACCCTGGTGCTTGCATACCAGGCAGCTAAAGGGACAGCCCCTGCCTACCTGAAGGAAATGGTAACCCCTAGGGGTGTAAATCACCAGCTTCATCACGATACGATATTATATCGATTTGTTTGTATGACGATACAATGTTTGACGATATCACAATGTCAGTCACGATACGATTTCGATTCGATTCGATTCAAGATCGATATGACGATATGATCGATATGACGCGATATCATATGCCAATCTAACACAATTATCAACTCACAAAAACAACTAGAATATTATTTGACCATTTTATTTGTGAGCTCTTCCAGGTATCCAGCATTTAAATCATATTGTATTATACAGTATTCTTCTGTTACAAAAAGAAACATAGACCCGTTCACTAGTCTCACAAACAAGAGATATTCAGCTTTAAAACATTAATGTCCTATGAAACAAAACTGGAAGAACTTGTCCCCCCTTTTTTAAGGCAGGATTTTTGTAAACGTTCACTTTTTTACTGTCTCGAAAACACAGTATTTTTAACAGTTAGAACTGAACCAAGGTCACCATTTAACCTACAGTATATTTGTGCAATAATAATAAATAATAATAAAATAATAATAAATAATAAGTGCAAATGCAGTACAGTGCAGTACATCTTATATACATTCTTCTTAACCAAAATAAGTTAAGTATATCCTCCAGTGTTATATAATAAGTATATCCTCCAGTGTTCTTCTTTGGGAGGTTTTTCTTCAAAAAAACTAACTGATCAACATGTTCAGGAGACAAAACACTACGCTCTGAACGCAGGTCAGGATAATTTTTTATATAGGGCCATCCATCACACTTCCTCTAGGAAGCACTGATCTGATATGATGTGTTGATTGGTGAAAGGTAAGGCTATGCTTGGACAGTCATGTTAGATCACTGATTACGGGAGTAATGATTTACCTGTAGATGTTATCAATAGGAATTTTGTTCAGGTTTATCCAATGAAATTGGACAAGCAAACCGGAGTAAAGTAAGTAAGGTCCAACCTGCAGCCTTTGCCCATTCATAAGACAGATGCTTTGTTACAGACCAGAGCATTGACCAATCACAGTCGGCTAGACTAGAGCATTGACCAATCACAGTCGGCCGTGGGCGGGCTTGGCAGTCGCAGCTAAAACCGCTTCGCTGTTCTCCGCCGCAGTCACAAAATGCAGAACACACAGTGTGCAGCGCTCTTTGACTTTGTAATTTGCCGCTGCTAGTCGCGCGCTGCACGGAAATGGTGACAGTCACGCAGAATGTGCCATTTCAAAATAAAGGTGTATCTTTAAGATGACGATATAGATCGATATTTTTACATTGCATCGATGTAATCAGATCGTTAGTCAATGAATCGATGTATCGATGTGAATCGATGTATCGTTACACCCCTAGTAACCCCCCAAACCCCTGCCCGCTCACTCCGTTCCTCCACCTCGGCTGGCCGACTGGCCCCACCTCCTCTACACAGCAGTCGGGCTGCCCGATCACGTCTCTTCACAACACTGGCTCCCCGCTGGTGGAATGAGCTCCCCACGGCCGTCAGAACGGCAGAGTCACTACCCATCTTCCGTCGTAGACTGAAGACCCATCTCTTCAGGTTACATCTTAACTGCTCCTCCTGAGACATCTTCTGACCCTCACCACTACGTCTCCTAAAGACGACACCCGCTTTCCCCTCTACTGTGTCCCTAAGAACTTCTACTGCCCCCCTTGTACTGTTTCTCAGTTTCTCCAGTAAAAAAAGAAAAAATAAAATAAAAAAAAGTTTTAGGCGATAATAGGGAGAAGGTTTTTCCTTCTATCAGTGGCCCCGGGCCCGAGCTAGAGTACTCTTCCTGCAACGAATAGTGGACTGCTGATTCACATGCTTAGTATTCAAATGTATTGATTGTAAGTCGCTTTGGAATAAGGCGTCTGCTAAATGCCAAAAATGTAAATGTAAATGTAAATGTAAATTTACAAAATTCTTGTTAATCTATAACTGGTTGCTCAGCGATTTAAAGTAGTGTAAGTAAGTAAGCCTTGAGAACCGATGGTCCTCGAGCCTAATGGCCCTTAGGCCATCTCCTGTTTCCATAGCGTGATGCGGCTTGATGTACAAGTACACCCCCTGGACATGGCGCTGGTATGTCACAGGGTCTTACCCTCAATCCAACCCTTAATGTTGAGTGCCAAGCAGGGTGGCATCAGGTACCATTTTTATAGTCTATGACTCGGCCGGGGATCGAACTCACAACCTCCCAATCTCACGGCGGACACTAACCACAAGGCCACTGAGCTGGTGTAAAATCTGCCATTTAAAGGCTGCCATGAACTCCAATCTCAGTTATGTTTTGTTAAATAACTTTAAAAAGTAGAATAATAAGCACTAGAGAATAAGTGACAGAAGAAACTTCATGGCCTTGTTCAGCTGGCTGAACGTATTTTAATTACTGGCAGTAGAGGAGGTTTAGTGATATAGTTCTATCTTTGAGATACTAAGATCATTGCAGCCTCCACTCTTTGGAACAATCTACCCAACCTCATCAAAGAATCCAGCCTGCTCTCCTCCTACAAACGATCCTTCAAACCCCATCTTTTTAAACTTGCTTTTAATCTTGAACTATTATTTGATTGTTGTTGTTGTTGTTTTTTAATTGAACGATTATTGTTGTTTTGACTTACTTTACTGACTGTGCTTTTGTTTAACTTTTGATCTATTCTTTTTTTATTATTGTACTCTCCATGAAAATGTCTGAGTACTGATAAATGCAATATTATTGTTATTATTATTATTATTATTATTATTATTATATATATAATATCTGTGATCATTGAAACCCATGTTGAGTTGTGCAATATGAACAGTATAACAATTATTTATTCAGCTTTCTTAATCAAGAGTTTTGTGAACATGATGTGACCAGTAAATAAAATGCTATACTTATGTTTTTGAAGAAAGAGAAAATGAGAGGTAGGGAAAAACTGTAAAAAAAAAAAAAAAAAAAAAAAATATGATAGCATTGGGGAACTGGGAGCCAAGAAAATGTATTGCTGTGTAATTATTCAAGGTCTCCTGCTGTTTTTATTCAAGAGTTCTGAAGGTTCCATGGCAGTTGCAGTCTCTTAAAATCTTGGCCTAACTCAGCATTCTGTTTTTAAGTTTTTACAAAAAGTTTAGTTGAATTAATTTGTTTAAGTATGAAAAGTTTCAAAAAGTTGAATACATGGGTGGCAGGTAGCCTGGAGGTTAGAGAGGCCGGCTAGCAATCTGAAGGTGTTTGCATAGCAGTGCCGTAATTGACTGTATGTCGTCTCGCCCTCTTCTTCCTCCCTCCAGGTATACCCAGGGTTGATGGTCACCGCAGGCCTTATCCACTACGTGTTGAACCTCCTCCACCTGACGGTGCACATCCGGGACGTGTGCGTGTTCCTGGCGCCCGTGTTCAGCGGCCTCACCTCCATCTCCACCTTCCTGCTGACCCGGGAGCTGTGGAACCAGGGGGCGGGCCTCCTGGCCGCCTGCTTCATCGCCATCGTACCCGGGTACATCTCCCGCTCGGTGGCGGGCTCCTTCGACAACGAGGGCATCGCCATCTTCGCCCTGCAGTTCACCTACTACCTCTGGGTGAGCTACTACCTATGAGCTACTACCTCTGAGCTACTACCTCTGAGCTACTACCTCTGAGCTACTACCTGTGAGCTACTACCTATGAGCTACTACCTATGAGCTACTACCTATGAGCTACTACCTATGAGCTACTACCTATGAGCTACTACCTATGAGCTACTACCTATGAGCTACTACCTATGAGCTACTATCTATGAGCTACTACCTATGAGCTACTACCTATGAACTACTACCTCTGAGCTACTACCTATGAGCTACTACCTATGAGCTACTACCTATGAGCTACTATCTATGAGCTACTACCTCTGAGCTACTACCTATGAGCTACTATCTATGAACTACTACCTATGAGCTACTACCTATGAGCTACTATCTATGAGCTACTACCTCTGAGCTACTACCTATGAACTACTACCTATGAACTACTACCTATGAGCTACTACCTCTGGGTGAGCTACTATCTATGAGCTACTACCTATGAGCTACTATCTATGAGCTACTATCTAGGTTTTTCCTGTCTAGGTGGACTGATGTAGGAACCACTCTGGGCCACTCCTCATAAGCCTCGTCTAGCCTTCCTAGGGGAACTCCCTTTTCAGTTACAACTTTGGTTTATGTTAGCGATAACATGTGTAGGCTATATTCTTAGTTTTCTTTCAGTACAGTCCCAGTCCATAAGCCTTCAGTTTGTAGCTGTAACCATTGATCTTTCTTATGTTTTAACATTGCAAGACATTTTCCACTTAACGTTGCTTCTATAAATATATACGACTCATGGAGCATTGTAAATAAGAATTTTGTTCTTAATTGTCTCGCCTGGTAAAATAAAGGTTTATTAGGACCTGTACACCTTCTCATTCATTCAGGTGGTGTAATGGTGTGCGGGTTGTTTTTTGGCACACTTTGGGCCCGTTAATAGCAATCAATCATCACTTGAATGCCACAGCCTATTTGAGTATTGTTGCTGACCATGATTACCCCTTCATGGCTACAATGTACCCATCTTCTAATGTGCCCTTCAATCATGTTGTCATAGACCAGTATCCCAACATCTTGTGGAATCAATGCCATGAATAATTGAGGCTGTTTAGAGAGCGAGGAGGCCCTACCCAGTATTAGTACAGTGTTCCGAATAAAGTATTCTGTGAGTGTATATATAGTATATATCTGTTTCCATGGAGGCACTTTATTGATGTAAAGGGATTCATATCAATCATAACTGTCCTTCATGGGCATCGGGCTGCCCCCAATATTTCTTTCACGGTGTGTTTGTGTGTGTGTGTCGCTCTGTGGAGAGTCACACTCTCGTACAACCTTTACAAATCACCAAACACCTCAGGCAGGAGTTAACCCATTTATCAAAATATAAAAAATGAATATTGATGACCAACACCATAGCGATGTGTCAAGACTATTATGCCCAGACCTTGGACGAGGCAGCCATTTAGACGCAGTGAAAAAGGTTATCCATGACAGCGAATGGAAATGGGCCAATCAGGGAGGGGTTCTCAAGGCCGAGGCGCTCCGCTCCAAACGTACCTTTCAGACGGTTCGCTCTCTCCTTCTCCTACCTCTCAATCACGTGACAGTGACCCAGTCTGTCCTCTCCTTCTCCTACCTCTCAATCACGTGACAGTGACCCAGCCTGTCCTCTCCTTCTCCGACCTCTCAGTCACATGACTCGCACGCTTCGTTGTACTTCCCCAAAGACTCCCAAGGCCATCCGCGTTTATGCAGGTGCACGTACTGTCATTTAAACACACACACACACACACACACACACATACACACACACGTGTACACACAAAGATCAAATTGAAGGCTGAGCCTGCTGGTTTTTAGATGTACATATAGCATTTATGGTCGGTCATTCACCCTCCTCCTCCTCGTGGGTGTGAATGGATGAATAAGAGGCCACCCTCAACGATGGGTCAGGAGATGGACAGAAGAGGGAGAGAGAGAGAGGGATGGAGAGAGATGGGAGATGGGGGGGGGGCATAGTAAACTAACGGCAGCCAGAGTGAGTCAGTCAGTACTAGACTATTTGTTTTGCTGTTTTTCTTTTTTCCTCTTTCTCTTCCTGCGTTGTCCCCCAGCTCAACCTGAGCCCAAGGACGCAGTGCTCTGTTCAAGCAGGTATAAACGTTTGATTTAGCCTCTCTTCCTCGCTCCCTCCCTCTCTCTCTCTCGCTCTCCCTCTCTCTCTCTCTCCACAACGCTCGCCTTGCGTTAGTCCCCCTCGCGTTTGTCGGCAGCGAGCTTGGCTGTGTACTACAGTAGGACGGCGTGCTGTGAGGGTAGAAGAAAGCACCTTGTTGTGATCGTGTTCTGTTGAAGCTACAAAGCCCACTACAAAGAGCAAGACGCATTTACACACACACGCGCGCGCACGCTCACACAGATAAACACACACACACACACACACTGTACGAGCCCAGTCCTCCAAGAGGTAAAGACATCCTAGGAGACGTGTCCTCATGTCTTATCTTTCTCTTTATTGGCCGGGACTACGCTGCTCAAGCCTGTCAGATAGCAGACCCCCTCCCCCAGGCCTTGCATACAAATACGCAGGCCTAAGTTATTCTTCTATCTTCCTTTCTCCAACGGTCCGCCCCTGCATCTCTGGACACCATACACTTATACACCCACACCTAGGGATGGGAATTGATAAGATGTTATTGATACGGATGCCAATATCGATTCTGCCTTTCGGTCCGATTCTTTATCAATTCCCTTATTGATTCCTGTTTTATTATCTCTTGAGTCTCTGAACCCAGAGTAGTATGTCTGCCTAATAACATTTGAACATGTTAAAATGAATTACAATGCTCCTTTTCTTAAAAAGATCAAATCTAAAACTGATTGATAAAATAAACAATTCTTCTTTAGAAAAAGACATGCCTGTGTGCCTAGTGAAATTTGAATAAATTACAATACTCAAAAGGGAATGAATGAATGAATGAATGAATGAATGAATGGACTTTATTGTCATTGCTACAGTACAGGTACCAAACAACGAAATTTAGGAGGGGTGGCTCCCCTGGTGTTAGGAAAGAAAAAAAACTTTTAGAAAAAGAATAAAATCACAAGAAGGTAAGGAGCTGGTTTACATAAATAAAGGCTATGTACACAATCCACTGTACTATACTGCACAGATAGTCAACTAGGGTTGTCATATTGCACAAAAGTATTTTTCCACGTTATTTAAAGTGTCACAGTTTGCAGGCTTGAAATGTACATGTTTGTGCCTCAGCACTAGCTGCCATACAATCCGTCCAGACTGTCCTGGGCCCAGAACTTAGGCCTTTGCTGTGTTCAGGGCCTTGACGGCCCTGTGGTAGAAGCAGTTCTTCAGTCTGTTTGTCTTAGCGGCCGGGGTCCTGTACCTCCTTTTCGAGGGCAGCCTGATAAAGTGTATGTGCCCAGGGTGGGTCGGGTCCCTGGAGATCTTGGAGGCCTTCCTGAGACAGCGTGTGTTGTACAGCTCTTCCAGAGAGGGGAGGGGGGCGCCGGTGATCTTCTGTGCTGTTCTCATGACTCTCTGTAGCGCGTTTCTCTCCGCTGTTGTGCAGCTGTAGAACCAGTTGCAGATGCCGTAGGTGAGGATGCTCTCCACTGCGCCGCGGTAGAAGGCCACCAGTATCTCCTGCTTGTTGTGTTCTTTCCTGAGGCATCTCAGGGTGTATAGCCGCTGTTGTGCCCTCTTGATGGTGCCTTTTGTGTTGTCCTTCCAGGCCAGGTCATCCCGCATGTGATGTCCCAGGAATCGGAGGGTTGAGACTCTCTCCACGCTCTCTCCGTCGATGAGCAGGGGCTGGATCTCGGACTTTTTCCTCCTGAAGTCTACGATGAATTCCTGGGTCTTTGACTTGTTTAGCAGCAGGTTGTTAACCTTGCACAGCTTGCTCAGTTGCTCTACCTCATCCCTGTACGCCGCCTCGTCCCCCCCCGAGATACATCCCACCACGGTGGTGTCGTCTGCAAACTTTACGATGTAGTTGCTGGGGTGGACAGGGGTGAAGTCGTGGGTGTAGAGGTTGTAGAGGATGGGGCTTAGCACGCAGCCCTGGGGGGACCCAGTGCTGAGGCTGAGGGCTGTGGAGGTGTGGGGGCCCACCCGCACCCTCTGGGGGCGGTCGGTCAGGAAGTCCTTGATCCACGCACATATAGAGTGTGATAGACCCAGGTCTAGTAGTTTGGTCACTAGCCTGTCTGGAAGGATGGTGTTGAAGGCGGAGCTGAAGTCCACCAAGAGCAGTCTCGCGTAGCTGTTTCCCCTCTCCAGGTGGGATAGAGTGGCGTGGAGAGTCGTCGCTATGGCGTCCTCTGTGGACCTGTGGGCTCTGTAGGCGAACTGGTATGGATCCAGGTTGGGCGGGAGGCGTGTGAGTATGTGGGCCCGGACTAGTTTCTCGAAGCACTTCATGATGATTGGTGTGAGTGCCACCGGGCGGTAGTCGTTTAGGCAGCTCACCGTGCTTTTCTTCGGGACTGGGATGATAGTTGAGGTTTTCAGGCAGGGTGGGACGATGGCCTGGGACAGGGACTGGTTCAAGATGTTGGTGAAAACCCCGGCCAGCTGGTCGGCGCAGTCTCTCAGTACTAGGGATGCTCCGATCTGGATTTTTGGGGCCGATACCGATCACCGATTTGTTTCCTCAAGATCAACCGATACCGATACCGATTTTTTTTTAAATACATAACTGACTGGATAGCCTAAATATTTTTTGCTTTTTAGACAAAAGTTTTGATCCATTAGGCACCAAGCAAACGCAGACCCATTTTTATGGCATAGTAAAGGTCTGACCTATCACCCAGTTAGGGCCTGAAGCCCAAGTCAGTCGATATGGCTGTATAAAAGACATCATAAACGTGGCCTTCATGGTTTACATACTGTTACGTCCTCCTATGTTTTCTGTTCAGTTATCTGTCTTCCCCAGGAAAAAAAAAAAGATCGGTTTTTGCGATCGGCCATTTTTGCCGATCACCGATCGAGTCATTTGGAGTGAAATCGGCCGATTTAAATCGGTGGCCGATAAATCGGAGCATCCCTACTCAGTACCCGTCCCAGGACGCCATCCGGCCCCGAGGCTTTCCTGGGGTCCACCGCCTTCAGTACGCGTCTCACCTCATGCTCTGTGAGGGTGAGGCTGCTGAGAGCTGGAGAGAGTGGTGTTTGTGTTGCGGTTACCTCCGTTCGCCCCTCGTCGAACCGGGCGTAGAAGGTGTTCAGCTTTCCCGCCAGCAGGGGGTCGTCCTCTGCGGCTGTGAGCCTGTTGGCTCTGAAGTTTGTCATCTGCTGAACCCCCTGCCACATCCGCCTGGAGTCGTTGCTCAGGAGGCATTCCTCAATCTTCTCTCTGTGCTCTGCCTTGGCCGCTTTGATGCCGCGCTTTAGGTTGGCCCTGGTGGAGCTGTACAGCGGTGTGCTCTTCCCTGCGAAGAAGGCGTTGTCCCTCTCGTTGATCAGTTTTTGGACCTTCCCAGTCATCCATGGCTTCGTGTTGGGGTAGACCCGGACCCGTTTGTCCACGGTGACTGAGTTGGTGCAGTTCACTATGTGGTTCAGAACCGACGACGTGTACTGTTCCAGGTCCTCATGCTCATATTCCTGCCATAGGGTGTCATTTAGGCAGATCTGCAGTGGAGCGGACCCTTCTGGCCAGGTTCTGACAGTCTTAGTGGTGATGGGAGCACTTTTCCCCATTGTAGTGTATGCAGGAATCAGGAGGATTGACACATGGTCAGACATGCCTAGATGAGCTAGCGGACTAGCCTTGTAAGCACGTTTGATGTTGGTGTATACCTTATCCAGTGTTTTTTCTCCTCTCGTTGTACATTTCACATGCTGATAGAACTTGGGTAGTACTGCCTTCAGGTCGACATGATTGAAGTCCCCCGCTATGATGTGAATAGCCTTTGGATCAGTGCTTTGTTGGCTACTGATGACTTCATATAGTCGCGCCAATGCTACTCTGCTGTCTGCGCTAGGCGCTATATACACACATGTTATTAGCACCGCGTTAAACTCCCTAGGGAGGTATGTGGGTCGGCATTTAACAGTCAAGTATTCCAGGTCTGGGGAGCAGTGGCTACTTACAGTTTTCGTGTTTAAGCACCAGCTGTCCTTCGTAGATATAATTCTCACTAAGCAGCGTTCGGTCAGCGCGGTGCAGCGTTCGCCCCTCCAAGCTAACAGTAGCGTCCACAATGTTGTCATTTAGCCAGGTTTCGGTCAGAATAATCACACAGCTATCCCCTACAATGTTGTTTTTGGCCACCTGTAGTCTCAGTTCATCCATCTTGTTCGTCAGGGATCTGACATTAGAGAGGAAAATGCTTGGCAAAGCTGGTTTGTTTGGGCTTCTCCTCAGCCTTGCTAGCAGGCCTCCCCTTGCTCCTCGGCGTTGTTTACGGTCTCGCCTCCGTCGCTTACGCCTTAGTGTTGGGATAGCGTAGTACTGTTCACCCGGCGACCTCGCGATGTCGAAAGGGATCCTTTGTTGTTCTAAGAATTCCGCCGTTACAGTCCCCTCGTTTTTCGCACCAAGTCTAGTCTGCTGTAGGTACTATTTACACAACCGTTCCCTATAAGTACTAAAATAAAAATGTACATACAAATATTCTTAAAAACACTAAAAAACACCAGCGTGGAAGCCACTCCAAGCCTCGCGTCTGAGCGCGCCGCCATCTTGGGATTACCCAAGAATAAGCTTGAACCAAGTATTACATTTAACTGGCACATAAAATAAACAATTCTTCTTTAGAATTTAGAAGGTGTGGCTAAAACAAGAATTGTGGCATAGCCTGAGCGCTTGAATACTGTCTTTGTTGCGACTAAATAAAACTTTACACTCCGATGCAACACCGCAGAGTTTGACGTCATGACGCATGAGTTTTTGCAACGCCCAAGTGAAAAACATGCCGGCGTCGATAAAAGGAATCTATAACCTTAGAGGCGTACAATTCTGTTATAGATCCAACATTTTGGAACCAGTTCTCAACTGGAACCGGTTCTTGATTCCCATCCCTATGTATGCTATGAGTTTGTTTGCTGGGAACGAAATGTGTGCGTGCGTGTGTGCGTGCGTGTCTGTGGTATAAGCCAGTCAGCTTGTCTCTGTCTGCCACTTGCCTCAGTGTGACAGGCCACAGTGTGTGTGTGTGTGTGTGTGTGTGTGTGTTAACAGTGTGACAGGCCACAGTGTGTGTGTGTGTGTGTGTGTGTGTGTGTGTGTGTGTGTGTTAACAGCGTGACAGGCCACAGTGTGTGTGTGTGTGTTAACAGTGAGACAGGCCACAGTGTGTGTGTTAACAGTGCTGTGGACAGCAGCATCCATATCTCTGCCTCTCTCTGTCTTGTTAACTCAGCAGAGTGTGACTGAGCTGATAGCACCACTCAGCACGCAGAGCCTCGCTGGCCCTTCTCAACAGCCTCTCACATGTGTCTGTGTGTGTGTATCCATGACACAGTTGGCGTGAGGTTATACCGTCACACACACACACACCCTGTGGGTGACATGATGGTGACTGACTCGACAGACCTGGGGAGTTTCTCACCCTAACTGGGAACCAGTAGTAGTAGTGGTGGTGGTGCACATCACACTGTGTGTGTGTGTGTGTGTGTCTGTGTCTGTGTCTGTGTCTGTGTCTGTGTGTGTGTGTGTGTGTGTCTGTGTGTGTGTGTGTGTGTGTGTGTTTTTAAATCCGGCAGATTTAGAAGAGGTTTGACATTTACTGTGAGTGTGTGCTCGCATCTGTGTTCATGTGTTTTTCTATTTATTTGTGTCTGTCTTTCTGTCTGTCTGTCTCATGGAAGAACGATGTGTTTCCAAGTAACGCAGGTGTACTCCGCCAGCAGTCATCACCGCTTGTTTTAGTCGTGCGGTGCCGTTGAAAAACACACACACACACACACACAGACAGACACACACACACACACACACACACACAAGGCGTCGGCCGCTCCCATTGTGGTTCCATTTGGCAAGAGCCCAGAAAAACAATCATCCTGGACACACGCCACTGCTTTCCATTATCAGTCTCATTTTCCCTCCTGGTTCTCAGCTCTCTCTCCACATCCTCTCCATGGAAAAGGGACGAGCCCATTTCGCACTCTCTCCCTCCCTCTCTCTCTCTTTCTCCTCTTTCTCTTTCTCTCTTTCTCTCACACTCTCTCTCGCTCTCTTTCTCTCTCTCGCTGTCTCTCTCTCTCTCTACCCCCTCTCCCCTTACCCTCCCTCCCTTTCTCTTCTTTCATCCCTCTCTCTCTCTCTCTCTCCAAGTCCTCCATCCATTCTTCATTATCCCGACTCCAGTTTATCAGTTATTAACCCTTTCAGCTCCAGCGCTCCTAATCTGCCTGTGTAGCCCCCCGTCCCCTCCCCAATCTATAATTGAATCCCTGGAGAGCTGCCCTTTTTTAACACTAGCGCTCCACGTCGTACACACACACACACACACACACACACACACACACACGCATACGCGATCCCCTCATGCCATGTTCAGGCTGTCGTACCTCTAATTCCAGTTTTCTCCAGGCTAAATTACCCTGTGTGTGTGTGCGCCTGTGTGTGTGCGCCTGTGTGTGCATGTGTGTGCTTTGCAGCTCTGTGTGATTCACCGAAATCCAAAAACAACTGGGTCAATAGACCGTTCCCACCAAGGCCAGGTTTGAGTCGTTGATATTCCAGGCTTACAGGCCCAGTGTGCAATCACTGGAGTAATCATGTGTTTTATGGGGTTGGGGATTTGATCGATCTGTGCTGGGCTCGTGTCTACTGCTTGAGGGGTGGGGGGTGTGGTGGAGGGGGGTGGGGGGGTGTAGGCGGCGGGGGGACGGTGCGGGGAGCATGGTTTCGCTGCTCCCTCCACCGATCAATCCATCCTTCATTAACCGATCAACCAAGGTGTCTCCATTGACGGCGATCGATACGCCACTATCCCCATGACAACGCACTACGTCGTTAGCCCCCCCACCGCGGCGGCGCGTACAGCAGCCGTTGACGTGGTTTATCCACGTTTTTCTAGGTGATATGATTGGTCAGAACGACAAGACGATGTCTTCTGCAGTATCTTAATGTTTTAACCCTTTGTGTGTCTCTCTCTCTCTCTCTCTCTCTCTCTCTCTCTCTCTCTCCATCCACAGGTGAAGTCAATCAAAACAGGTTCTGTGTTCTGGTCCATAGCCTGCTGCCTGTCCTACTTCTACATGGTGAGTGTCGGTGGTTAGAGTCCACACAAACACACACACACTCACACACACACTCACACACACACACACACACACACAACCCCCGATGCCAGCGTCGGTTTTCCCTACATAGCATTCTATTTGTGGTAATGGGAATCTGGAAGTCATGATTCCATTCAGACAGCCCAGCGATACTGTAGCAATGTGAGACGAGGTGCTGATAGGTGTAGCACACACGCACACACACACCACCCGGGCCTGTCAAGGAGATAGATGGAGAGATCAGATAAAAGACATTGTGATTGGTGCTGAAGGAGATCCATAGTTCTCGTTCATAGTTAAATCCCAGCCCCGGCCCAGCAAGCCATCAGACAGATGTCAAATGAAATCGATCACACCGGGTGAGAGAGAGAGATGGAGAGAGGCAGATAAAGGATAGAGACAGAAAGAGGAGAGAGAGAGAGAGAGAGAGAGAGAGAGAGAGAGAGAGAGAGAGAGAGACAGAGAGAGAGAGAGAGAGAGAGAGAGAGAGAGAGAGAAATAAAGAAAGAGAGAGAGAGAGAGAGAGAGAGAAATAAAGAAAGAGAGAGAGAGAGAGAGAGAAATAAAGAAAGAGAGGGAGGGAGAAAACCGTTAATGACCAGACTTGAAACCACTCGTCTTTTATACGACACTGTCTCTCTCCGTTTCTCTCTCTCTCTCTCTCCTTCCTCTTTCTGTCTATATCCAACTCACTGCATAGACACAGTGTGGAATATGTGGGCTTTTCGCCTCTCCCCTATTCTCTCTCTCCTCCTAACTTCCTAGTGTAGACTCTCTCTCTCTCTCTCACTCTCTCTCTCTCTCTCTCTCTCTCTCTCTCTCTCTCTCTCTCTCTCTCTCTCTCTCTCCGTGTGTTTTGAAGCCTCTGTTGTAGAGTTTGCTGTCACATTGACTCACTCCCTCTCCTCACTCTGTTTCTGGCCCTCTACTGGCTGTTATCTGCATTGAGAGAGAGAGAGATCCCCTCCTTATCTTTGCACCATAAGCAAGGCAGGAGAGAAGAAGAGAGAGAGCATGACTAAGATATAGTAGAATATATAGTATGCTGAGTAGAACCTCACCGTTAGAAAAGCCTGATATCCTCTTCATACCCCAGGGGAGGACACACATGCATAAATACACACACACACGCCTCATGAGAGCACTTTTGAAGTTCTCTTCACTCATAAACTATGTCTGAGGTGTTTGTGAGGTGATTGTTACTCAGGTGAAAGATTCTGGAGGCTCCCGTAAAGTCAAGCGGTAGAATCACAACTCCCCGGTCTGTTCTTTTTCACCACGGGAAAAAAAAAAAGCCAAAGAGCCAAAGCTCCGATGTCGACGACGCAGCAGTTAGAATCACCCGCGATCTACCTCCCAGGGCCCCACACCTCGCCCTCCAACAAAGCAGCCTAGTCCCCAGAGAACCAGGCTTCTCTCTCAGGCCAGACCACTTGCCCCCTTCTCTACCCCCCCTCATGTCACCGTACACCCCCGGCTCATCACTAACATCCTCACTAACCCCCCCCCCCCCCACGGAGGCAATCTACTCTACTCTCTTCCTGACAGACAGAGAAACAACCCCCCCCCAACCATCGCCACTACCTCCCTGACTCTAAAGACACCTATCTATGAGAGAGACCGGTCTAGAACCCAAACGGTTATTCCCACCGGTCTCCTGACTGATACCTTTGTTTCCTTCAGTTGGGATTATCCCCCAAAATTTGGGGGGGGGGGTGTTTCTGTGATCCCTCAGTTACCTTGAGTAGGTCCCAAGGGCGGGAGGAGGTGGAGGGGTGGGGGTAAACACAGTAGTTTAACTTACAACTTATTTTTGGGTTTCTGTTGGGGATTCTGGGCTGTAGCCTGCAGAGCTGTGTGTGAGGGTTCCCCCCCCCCCCCCCCCCGCAGGGCTCGCTGCCTCAGAGGTGGTAGTCGGCCCTGCAGGGCCTTCACACTGACAGGGGAGTAATGCAGAGTGTACAGTTTTCCCAAAGACAGAGTAGTTCTCTCTCTCTCTCTCTCGCCTGCATGCTTTCTCTCACTCACTTTGTCTCTCTCTCTCTCGCTCGCTCGCTTTCTCTCATTCTCCCTCCCTCTGCCTCTCTCTCTCTATCTCTCCCTCCCTCTGCCTCCCTCTATCTATCTCTTCCCCCTCTCTCTCTCTCTATCTCCCCCTCTCTGTCTCTCCCTCTCTTGCACACTTAAGGACACACACACACACCAGCAGTAGTTTGAGGGCTGGGTTTGCAACTGGAGTCCTCCCTGAAAGGAAACTGCTGCTTCAGAGTCAACAGTGAAAATGAGCCCTGAGATTGGGAGTCATCGACCTGTTCCAGAGCTTCAAATGCCTTTCATTAGCTGACACCATCGACTAACTGAAGAGATAACAGAACACGTGGAGTAGTGGTTATGAGTTATGAGAATGTTATGAGTTCAAATCCCACCTGGGAACACCACCACTAGTGTGCCCTTGAGTAAGACACTTCACCCTAAGTTACGACTGTCCCTGTAATCTCTAATTGTAAGTCACTTTGGATAAAAGCGTCTGCTAAATGGTTAAATTGTAACTTATCCAAGATTGTTGATTTCTTTCTTCCTCTTTCTTTCTTCCTGTAAACTAGGCCCTAGCACTTTGTTGTTTATAGCGAGCGATAGATAGATAGATAGACAGATAGGTAGCAGCACGACCTCGAGTGTGATATTGCTTTTTATACAACAGTTCTACAGCGCAATTTGTATTGAACACAAACATCTGCAGACTAGCTACTTTGTATTAACGGTCATTTCGGAATGATACATATAGTTAAAAGTCCCAGTGCTGGGGCGCTTAGGTGGCGTAGCTGGTTAAGCGCTGACCATGTAACCGCAGGGTCCCCGGTTCGATTCCGGCCGGGGACATATCCTGCATGTCATCCCTCCTCTCTCTCACCCATCCTTCCTGTCTAAATCTTCACTGTATCTCTCAATAAAAATAAAAAATATGAGTGGGACTGCCCCACTCAGAAAAAATAACTTAAAAAAGTCCCAGTGCTGTTATACTGTATATCAGCACTCATGGAATGCCTCTTGTCCAATCAAATTACTTGGTCGGAACTAACTGTTGTATAATGATTCTTAAGTATTCCTAAATTCATAAGATATGGTGTAGGGTCTTTTGAGCTTACGGTGTGTGTGCGCGTGCGTGCGCGTGCGTGCATGTGAGCGTGTGTCCGCAAGACGGCATTGAAGAAATGGTCAAACATCTAACTGCTCTCCCTCTCTGTCAGTCAGCTGTTGCCCACAGTGCAGATCTCCACGGAGGTGTTTGAAACTCTCTGATTGATTGATGTTGTTTATGGGCCCTCTGATCCCACACTGACACTCCTGAATACCAAGTGTTTCTGCTGCGTCATTTACAATTATTGTAGCTTTTAAAAGTTATTGGTGCATTTTGCGATTCAGTCACGGTATTCAATCGTGATTGCGTTGGCTTTATTAGGAGCTGCCTGCCAAAGTCAATGTATATCTGTTCCACGTGTCTTGTAATAACTGTGTGTGTGTGTGTGTGTGTGTGTGTGTGTGTGTGTGTGTGTGTGTGTGTGTGTGTGTGTGTGTGCGCGTGTGTTCCAGGTATCGGCATGGGGAGGCTACGTCTTCATCATCAACCTTATTCCTCTCCATGTGTTTGTGCTGATGCTCATGCAGCGCTACAGCAAGAGAGTCTACATAGGTGAGAGACCACACACACACACACACACACACACACACACTTACACTTGTACACACACAATCTGCTACTGAGACAGACTGGCCACAAGCAATGTCTTTATTTACCCTAAAACACAACATTTCAATCGAGAACTCCGCTTCTGGGATCTGGTAGAAGAACTGTGTAGGTGTTAGCAGCATAACAAATCTAGGTAGAGCTGTAGCTCATGAACTCCCAATCCTATCAGATCTGTGAAAGAGGGTGAACAAGGCCGTTTTGGAGAGAACTCGTCTGATATAAAATGCAGCCTTGTAGTAAAAAAAAAAAAAAAAAACTCACTGGCTTTTATGAACTGATATTGCTTGACTACCAGCTCGGTAACAGAATCAGATGGTCGTCGTTTGTCTTGGTTGTGGAAACCCCTCTTGTGTGAACAACCCGTAAGACGTATAGAAGAGTATCTCTGTGTTTATTGTAAAGGAACGGTCGATGTGTCACACTTGTCACTTAGAGGCTCACAGGATAGGACACGTCTTTAGTCTGAGAAAACAATACTGTACACAAATGCTGCAGAGACACACTCACACACACACACACACACACACACTCACACACACACACACACACACACACACACAAACACACACACACACGTAGTGCTGAGCTGAAGGAACGGTAGGGCTGCTGAGGCCTAGATAAATGCTCTGGCGTCAAGCATCATTTACACCTGATTACACCCATTACTCAATGTAACCAGCACACCCCAGTCCTGTCTGCCGTGGCAATAAATGACCTCCCCTCCAGGAGCAGCCGGCCTGACCTCCCCGCGCTCAGCCTTCCACTAGTCCTCCAACAACGGCTCCTCCTCTCCGCGGGAGACGTTAGCTATTGTGGACTTTTTCTCCTCATCGTTGTTGTTTTTGGACAATCTCTCTAGGTGTTAAAACGCCGGCTGACGACCGACCTCGAGCGCTGCTCTTCGATAGCGTAGAGGGCGTGCGTTTTAGTCGAGCGGACATTTCGTGCAGATAAGCCTCCGGGGGCGTCGAGTTTGAATCCTACGCCGCCTCGGGTTTGGCGGACCTTCTCGGTCGGGCCAGGGGAAGAACGTGTTCGCGAGCCTGTCGTGCCTCGCTGACAGTGAAGCTTTTTTAATTTATTCAGGAAAGTGACTTTTGAAACCAAGTCTTTTTCAAGGGTACCCTGATTAAAAAAAACTAAATGTCACAACACATCACTGTTGTTTTCCGTCAAGATTTTAAGAGGACTCGATTTACAACGGCGATGCAATTTTCTTTTTTTTACAGACAACGATCGATTATAACAACAGCACGCACTCCTTCCACTGAGGAATCCTTAATCAGGCTCCTCAGGCGGCCTAGTGATATTGAAGCAGGAAGTCTTGGGAGTGTCCAGCAGGTCATTCCCTGCCCGAGGAGCACACTGAAAGGGTTATGGAAGAGTGTATTCATAACAGAATGTATTCTCAGGGTGTCCAACTGACAGACAGTCCGAGCCACCTCATCATCGTGCTGCGTCACTCAGCAGGCTACGTGTTAGCGCTCCAGGCGGTTCGCAGCCACACTACAGAACACCATGGCGCTTGGGAAAAAACGTGAAATCTTAATTAAGGTGCACACTCTGAATCGACTCCCCCTTTGCTGCGAAGTTTGGGGGTTCTTGGGGGTTACGGTTCCACCCCATCACCGTCTCATCTCTTCGGACCCCCGACTGTGCTGTTTCTCTCACCAAAGTTCTTATTTTCTCCTCCCATTTAATGAGTTGAGATAAGAGGTCTATTGTATCTACTCCCTGCTGTGAGAATCAATGGGCTTTAAATACTTCTAAGGAGATGGTTTTTTTGGGGGGGGGGTTTTCTCAACAGCCCAAAGTGAAATGATTTCAATAGCACAGGCTAGTTATCCACTCTCCATTGTCCGATCTCTCATTACTTGTTATCCTCTCTCTCTCTCTCTCTCTCTCTCTCTCTCTCTCTCTCTCTCTCTCTCTCTCTCTCTCTCTCTCTCTCTCTCTCTCTCTCTCTCTCTCTCCTCTCCTCTCCTCTCCTTTGTTCTGTCCATCCAGCTTACAGCACTTTCTACATCGTGGGCCTGGTGCTATCAATGCAGATCCCCTTTGTGGGCTTCCAGCCAATCAGGACCAGCGAGCACATGGCTGCAGCAGGTAAAGCCCCGCCCCCTCTGCCTCCTGAGTCACCCTCAGGCTGCAATGACTTACACACTCACACTCACACTCACACACAGTTCTATCTACTGGGACCAATACCAAGCAATAGCCGTACACGGAACAATGAGGCATCCTCATAGGAGTGTCTCAAAGTCAGGACTGGTTCCATCTGCCTCCTGCCAGCTTTTGATGTTCATCCAATCTGGAGGGAGTTGGCATGCAGCATGACTCATATGACTGCATCCGTTCCAAGCTTAGCGGGACGTAGCCTAGCGGGACGTAGCCTAGCGGGACGTAGCCTAGCAGGATGTAGCCTAGCGGGATGTAGCCTAGCGGGACGTAGCCTAGCGGGATGTAGCTTAGCGGGATGTAGCCTAGCTGGATGTACATTACATTTACATTTTGGGGATTTAGCAGATGCCTTTGTCCAAAGCGACTTAGCAACAAATACATTTGAATTATACAAATACAATACAAGTGAATCATCTATCCATCAGTCATCATTAGAAAAAGTAATCTATGACCAGGGGCCATTGGCAGTTACAATGCTGGGAGAATTACTTTTTGTTGTTGTTGTTATACAATATATATATATATATATATATATATATATATATTTATAATAGATGGACGTAGCGTAGTGTGATTTTGAAGCATTACTTGTCACAACAGCATCCATCTCGGGCTCCTCCTTCAGTCTGAACTGTTTGATCTGATGTCAGCTGGTTTATAAGTGGTTGTATCTGTATGCGGCTCCCTGTTCAAGTGAAACGCTGCTGTTGATTGAACACCGTGGCCGCCCATCGCTCTCTCTGAAACACCCAGCCTCTCTGGGAGAACGGGCCTGTTGGATTGTCAACTAGCAGCTGCTGGCAACATCTGGCAGGGGCAGGTCGCTGGCGCGGCGGGTGGGTGAGCGGTGGGGGGGGGGGCGTAGGCGGTGGGAGGGCGCAGGAGAGGAAATGGATAAAAGAGGCTCAGCGGGATCGAACCCAGTGATGGGCGGCGTGTCGGAACATCGCAGCCCGCGCCCCGGGAGGTTCTGACCTTGGAACAACTGCAGAGGGGTGGGGGGAGGGGTGGGGGGAGGGGAGGGGGAGGGCGGTTGGATCCGTCAGAGAAGCGTTCCAGCTCTCTGATTGCTGTTACCTCACGGGAGGGGAGGAAGTGGTGAAGGGGAGGGGCGGGGGGGAATGACCTTCCTGTCATGCGAGGTCATCTCTGTCTCCAGCCTCGTCTGTGGCCTGGCCCGGTGGGGAGGAGGTCACATGCTCTTATTGAAACTAATGCCGCTAATTTGCTAATATCTCCGACCGTGTGTGTGTTTGTGTGTGTGTGTGGTGTCCAGGTGTGTTTGCCCTGCTCCAGGCCTATGCGTTCCTGCAGTACCTGAAGGACAGGCTGACCAGACAGGAGTTCCAGACCCTGTTCTTCCTGGGCGTGTCGCTGGCCGCGGGGGCCGTGTTCCTCACTGTCATCTACCTCACATACACAGGTACAGACCCCCCTGTCATCTACCTCACATACACAGGTACAGACCCCCCTGTCATCTACCTCACATACACAGGTACAGACCCCCCTGTCATCTACCTCACATACACAGGTACAGACCCCCCCTGCTCACTGTTAAACCTGTCAACCAAGTCTTCATACTGTGTGTGTGTGTGTGTGCGTGTCTGTGTCTGTCTGTGAGTGCATCTTTGAGTGCGTCTGTGTGTGCGTGTCTGTGTCTGAGTGCGTCTGTGTGTGCGTGTCTGTGTCTGAGTGCGTCTGTGTGTGCGTGTCTGTCTGTGTCTGTCTTTGAGTGTGTCTGTGTGTGCGTGCATGTGTGTCAAATTGTATTATCCCACTAGGGGAAATTTGGTTGGCAGTCAGATATTCAAAACACATTCAATAAATACAACATGAAAGACAACATATCAGACAGGACACAGACACAAGAATACAATACAATACACTAAAGTGCTTAGTGCAATCATTTGTGCAAATTCATCCTGCCAATTGCAGTGCAAACAAAAGAGTCTTTGGATTTGTTTGTCCTATGGGCTGGTTTCACAGACAAGGATTAAATCACAGGCTTGAATCACATTTACAATAGAAAACCTCGATTGAGGATGCTTTTGAGTTTGGGGTTTTGAGTTCCTAAAATCAATAATCACGTCCTTGGTTTTAGACACATTCAGTTCTAGGAAAGACTCCTTACACCATGACACCGAGTCATTAACGGCCCCCTTCTGCAGGCTAAGTGTAACTTGAGTCATCTGCAAACTTTATAATGTGTCCATTCTCAAACTTGCTCTGACAGCTATTCGTGTCAAGAATATAATGAAGGGGAGAGAGAGTTCACATCCTTGCGGTGAACCAGTGGACGAGTGGACCTTGTAGGAGAGGCCGCCATTAACTCTCACACACTGTGACCTACCTGTCAGAAAGTCTAAAATCCATCCAATGAGATTAATATGGAGATTAAAATCAGAGAGGAGTGGCTGCATGTATGGTGTTGAAAGCAGAAGAAAAATCTATAAACAGAAGTCTAACATGAGTCAGGGGCCCCTCAAGGTGACGATACATTTACATTTTTACCATTTAGCAGATGCTTTTATCCAAAGCGACTTATAAATAGAGATTACAGAGACAGTCTCCCTGGAGTAATTTAGGGCTAAGTGCCTTACTCACGGGCACACTAGTGGTGGTGTTCCCAGGTGGGATTTGAACTCATTTCCTTCTGATCACCAGTCCAACTCACAAATTCACTAGGCCACCACTACCCCTAGCGTGTGCGTGTGTGCATGTGTGTGCGTGCGTGTGTGTAAAATCCACTCATCTTCACACATCCCTCAATATACTTGACCCTAAGTGCCTCATACTGACCTACGCAAGTATACACACGCACATGCAAGCGCACGCACAGGCACTTGCACACACACACACACACACACACACACACCCTTCCCCCACATGCACTGTAAGGTGTAATTGAATGTGTGTGCACAGCTCTGGTCCCAGTGGTCTCTGGTATTGACTTGTGTCTGTTCATTTAGGTTACATCGCTCCTTGGAGTGGCCGCTTCTACTCTCTGTGGGATACCGGGTAAGTTCTGCTGACCCTTCTCTGTTTTTGCAGCCTCCCTCCGCCCAGCGAACACACGTTTTATTGACTGTTTGTTGTGTGAAAAGGGCCACTGTATACTTCAGTCTCCGAGGAGCCAGTCACACCGGCGCTAATACGGCTTTCTCATTTAAAAAAACCAGGCGATCGATGGTTGTTTTGCCGACAGCAGCAGATTGGGTTTTACTCTAGCTTCTTTATTAGTGGCTGGTTCCCGGCTGTCTTTTGAAGTCCCATATGTTTCACTCTTTCTCATCTTTCTTCTCTCTCTCTCTCTCTCTCTCTCTCTCTCTCTCTCTCTCCAGCTGTAGTAGAAGTAGTAGAACTTTATTTCTTTCTTCTCTTCTCTCTCTCTCTGTCTCTAACTCCCTCTCTCTCTCTCTCTCTCTCTCTCTCTCTCTCTCTCTCTCTCTCTCTCTCTCTCTCTCTAACTCCCTCTCTCTCTCCAGCTGTAGTAGAAGTAGTAGAACTTTATTCATCCCCAAATAGGGGAAACTGATGTATCTGCCACTCAAGACGACGTACACGAGATTAGACAAAGATCAAGTAACAACAAGATATTCAACTCTCCTTCCGCCTCCAGCTATGCTAAGATCCACATCCCCATCATAGCGTCTGTGTCGGAGCACCAGCCCACCACCTGGGTGTCCTTCTTCTTCGACCTCCACATCCTGGTCTGCACCTTCCCAGCAGGCCTCTGGTTCTGCATCAAGAACATCAACGACGAGCGCGTCTTCGGTAAGGGGACCACGCCACGCCACGTCAACACACACACACACACACACACACACACACACACACTCAACGTAAAAAGTCTTTATTTGCACTGATACAGAGACCATGTTTATGTTTATTTGATGCTTGAGTAAGGGTTCATGTTCAACACACACACACACACACAGCGTTAAACATGTTGTTTGATTACTATAAGTGCATTACTATAAGTGCATCTTGATTACTATGTTGTGTCAATCAGGACCACGCCAGCCCAGCCCAGGAGGGGGCGCCGCGGTCCTCGAGGATTTCATTAGCTTCTCCTCAGTGTTTAATAAGCCAATTAATGTCTCGCCGTGGCCACACACCTGTCCAGCCTTGTTTGAATTAGTCCCAGAGTCCACACACCTGTCCAGTCTTGTTTGAATTAGTCCCGGATTAAAGTGCAGGGGCGGAGAGGTCTACATCTCTCGAAGACCATGGCCTAACATGCATGAATTATCCTAATGTTTGTCTCCCTCCCTCACTCTTCTCCCTCTCTCCCTCCCTCGCTTTCCCTCCCCCCCCCCCCCTCCTCCCCTCTACAACCCCCCCTCCCTCCCGACCCCTCTCTCCCCCTCTACACCCCTCCCCCCCCCTCCTACCTCCTGACCCCTCTCCCCCCCCTCCTACCTCCTGACCCCTCTCTCACCCCCTTCTTCAGTGGCGTTGTACGCCATCAGCGCCGTGTACTTCGCCGGCGTGATGGTGCGTCTGATGCTGACCCTGACCCCTGTGGTGTGCATGCTGTCGGCCATCGCCTTCTCCAGCGTGTTCGAGCACTACCTGGGGGACGACATGAAGAGGGAGACGCCCCCCGCGGAGGACAGCAGCGACGAGGACGACAAGAGGAACTCCGGGAACCTCTACGACAAGGTCAGTGAGGGGGTCAGGGGTCACACGCACACACACACACACCTCTCGTGTAGGGTTTTCTCACACTTATTCTGCCAAGGTCAACCAGTAGGGGGTGTATAGGTCTGTGAGAGGGTCAGTCACAGACCTGGTGTCCGCTGCAATAGGGTGTGGTGTGTGTTCAAAGGAAGCAGGCATGCTTCTGGACGGCACAATAGCACGAAAGGTACTCCTCTCTGCACTCATGGTGTCTGCAGTGTCGACTCCACACTGCTTTACTTTATATTCCTCAGTTGTATAGCCTCTTTATAGTCTCCCTAAGTAGAGTCTGACCTCACTCACTCCCCAGTCAGACTCTACGTCACCGAAGGAAAGCATGTGGATGCACAAATTCAATGACTCATCAATGGGAAAAAAAACTATCACAGTCTGCAACCCGCCTATGACATTGTCCGCAGTGTGGGGCCTCCTCGACGTCTTACGCTTGTCATGTTGTGTTTGTCTCCCCCTGCAGGCAGGAAAGGTGCGTAAGCACGTGTCGGAGCAGGAGAAGGCGGAGGAGGGCCTGGGGCCCAATGTGAAGAGCATCGTCACCATGCTCATGCTGATGCTGCTGATGATGTTCGCCGTCCACTGCACCTGGGTCACCAGCAACGCCTACTCCAGCCCCAGCGTGGTGCTGGCCTCCTATAACAACGATGGGTGAGAGAACACACACACACAGGGAACACACACACACACACAGGGAACACACACACACACACACACACACACACACACACACACACAGGAAACACATATGTGTGGTGGCCTGGGAAAACCCTTCACATGGTGGCATTTTGACATTTTCATTTTTTTATATTTCCATAAATTAGAAGTTCTCAGCTATTCATAACTGGTTGAATGACTGAGATAGCCCTTTATTTTAAAAAGTTATGAGCATTTTAATGTATCATGTCAAAAAAAGTGAAAGGTGAGAAATGCTGCCCCCATGCTCCGGGTCGGGGGAGGAGCCTATGCAGATCGGCCGGTCTCGTTTGTCTGCTTGTGATGCGGTGTTAGTCTGCTCGCCTCGTCGGTATGCGAGGGACAGATCCATTTGTGTGTCTTCTAGTTAAGATTGTATTACTTTATGCTTATTGTGAGCATCAGTAAACTGGCAATAACACAGGTGGAAGTATCGTCTCTCCTTTCGCTCATGTGTGCGTGCGTTGCTTAACTGAGAATGAGACACGTTCAACGTGACGTTGTTTCGCTAGCAAACTACCCACCACAAAAACATAAAAATAAGTACTTTCTCTTTTGTTTTCTTAAAATGTTTATTCACCATAATGTAGTATGGAGTTCAAAGTACTAGAATACCACATAATATCAAAATCGCCGAAATAGGACATTTCCATCTATTTTTGCTCTTTGCCACAAACGAACGCCAGCGACATCCGACGGGTTTTCCCAGGCCACCACACATATACACACATAGGGAACACACACACACACACACACAGGGAACACACACAGGGAACACATATACACACATAGGGAACACACATACACACACAGGGAAAACACACATACACACACAGGGAAAACACACATGCACACAGGGAACACACATACACACTGGGAATACAGTGGTCCTCTGTGGCTCAGTTTGGTAGAGCATGGCACTAACAACGCTTAGATCGTGAGTTCGATTCCCTCTGGGACCGTATACACTGGAAAATGTATGTCTCTTTGGATCAAAGCGTCAGCTAAAGGGCATATATTATTATTATATTATAGTATATTATGGAACACACACATACACACAGGGAATATGCACGCACAGGGAACATGCACTCTGTGCCACCCATTGCAGTTAATATTCCATTCATGAGTTAGGTGTTTTATGAGGAAACAGTGTGTGTGTGTGTTATATAACTCACGTTGTTGTTATTGTCGTGCGGCATATCTAGCAGTCGTATCCTTCTGTCCCCTGACTTTGAGAGCGCTCCTCAATTATTCATCATGTATCATGCAACGCTGCCGTTTCCACAGGATGATGTGTCCCTTTACAAGATTAAGTGCATTTTATTATTTATTTATTTTAATATTGAAGACATGGAGATAGAGTCGAAAGTCTGACTTAAGGACTCTGACTACATCCTCATACATGTATGTATGCATGCAGCTGTCATTGCTAAAGCCTTGCATCATACGGTGTTACGTGTGGTCAGAGCACGCACACGCAATACACCGGCCCAGTCATACCAAAGACTATAAAAATGGTACCCGATGCCTCCCTGCTTGGCACTCAACATTAAGGGTTGGATTGAGGGTAAGACCCTGCTACATATCAGTGTCATGTCCAGGGGGTGTACTTGTAAGCTGCCTCACACTACAGAAACAGGAGATAGGGCCACTAGGCTCGAGAACCAGTAAGTAAGCTACTTACTTTTACTTTAGAAATAACCTTACTGAAGCCAAACGGAATATGACTTGAGGGGCTCCCCGATGGCAGTCTTCCAGAGGTTTGGCCTAGCTGTCATCATGTCAGCCCTGTAACCCATGGTGCTGTCATCATGTCCGCCCTGTAACCCATGAGATGCTGAAGGGCTAATTCATGCTTTTAAAGCAGACTCTTTTTACTGGCCCTCCTGTAAAGACAATTGAGAAGGTACAGCTGGGTCTGAACTCTGCAGCTAGACTCTTAACAAGAACAAGGAAGATTGTTCATATGATTCATATTGATTTTGTTTGACCTGTCAGTCAACTCCAAAACCCATGATGCTGTTAGTCAACTCCAAAACCCATGATGCTGTTAGTCAACTCCATAACCCATGATGCTGTTAGTCAACTCCATAACCCATGATGCTGTTAGTCAACTCCATAACCCATGATGCTGTTAGTCAACTCTATAACATATGATGCTGTTAGTCAACTCCATAACCCATGATGCTGTCAGTCAACTCCATAACATATGATGCTGTTAGTCAACTCCATAACCCATTATGCCGTCAGTCAACCCTGTTACTCATCATCTCCCTCCTGTCCCTTCCATCACAGGACCAGGAACATCCTGGATGACTTCAGGGAGGCGTACTATTGGTTGAGACAGAACACGGATGAGGATGCCAGGGTCATGTCCTGGTGGGACTACGGCTACCAGATAGCAGGCATGGCTAACCGCACCACGCTAGTGGACAACAACACCTGGAACAACAGTCACATAGCACTGGTGAGTCCATACAAAACAATACAACTTTATTAGTCCTTAATTGCCTGCCGCAATAAGACTGTGCAACTCCTCCTCCGGCTGGCTCCATCAGGGTGATCAGAGTCTGGTTGGAGGATGTTAAATGGTACTGGACATAAGGTTGTCAGATGTCTATTAGGTCTATCTTTCTGAGCTGCTGTCACGCCTGAATTTCCCCTCTGGGAACAATAAAGTATCTATGTGTTTGTGACAGCAAGTTTAGAAGTTCTTCTTCTGCAGTGCTTCTAAACCCCCCATACGCTATGTCAGCACATAGAGCAGGTGGCCTCGGGAGGATAACGTGTGTGTCCCCAAATCCCCAATCCTTTGCTCTGGCCTGGTGATATAGTCCTCCTTGTTCCTGAAGGAACACAGGGCCAATCAGAAACAGCATGCTCTAAATTAAATTCATAATCTCCCTGGCTCTCCCTCTATTGTTTCATCAGTGAACTCAATTAATAATAATTGGAAGCTGCAACGTGTGTGGGATTAATTTTGTTCTAACGTGTTGATAGATTTCTTCCCGGCACCAGCACAGACTTTCAATGGTGCCTTAGGTCGTTTTGTGGAGCCTGACTTTCTTTAATTTCTCTCTCTCTCTCTCTCTCTCTCTCTCTCTCTCTCTCTCTCTCTCTCTCTCTCTCTCTCTCTCTCTCTCTCCCTCTCTCCCTCTCTCCCTCTCTCCCTCTCTCCCTCTCTCCCTCTCTCTCTCTCTCTCTCCCATATTCCCTGTCTCATTGTGTCTTCTCTATTCCCTACTTTCTTTCTTTCTTTCTCCCCCTCTTCTCTTACACCTACTCCGCTTCTTCGCACTCTCCGTCCATAGGTGGGCAAAGCCATGTCGTCCAATGAGAGCGCAGCGTACGACATCATGAGGAGCCTGGACGTGGACTATGTGCTGATCATCTTTGGTGGTGTGATTGGCTACTCTGGCGACGACATCAACAAGTTCCTGTGGATGGTCAGGATAGCGGAGGGGGAGCATCCCAAGGACATACGGGTGAGTGACAGCGCAGCGTCGTCGTCATGGAGACACGCTTTGTAATATAAGTGGACCATCACATCACTGTGTGATATATTATGATGTATCCTTACAACAAATCGTCTTACGGCTGTGGCTGTAGCTTGGAGTTGTTGTCTGTTGTCATTCAACCGTTGTTTTTCTAAGCAAGTCAGTTAAGCATAATTTCTTATTCGTCCTAATAAATCTGACCGACTGCGGCAGTTCACTTTCTGACTGGCTCAGCACACGATTTGAGCTGCTATTCTCCAAATCATCAGTTTGTGAAACCCAAGGAGATTGGGTTAACATTGGCCATTGTTAACATTGCTTGTTGCTTTTCAATGACACTTTGTGAAAACTGCATATTGAATGCTTTGTCTAACCGCAATCACATTTTCATGAATGGGAAACCGTTAAAGACACAAAGTAAATTCATTCAAATAAATTGGAATGATAGAATGTGTTGGAGTAAACAGAGTCTGGGCACAGACTTTCGCTGGATGAGAGTCAATAACATCAAACGCCAGAAACCGTCTTTATTTTTTATTTTATTTTTTCCTCCGTTCCCATTCAATTCAGTCTCCGCTTTTTGGTGTCCTTTGTTCCACATCTCAAAGTGTCTCACCGCGCATATCCTGTTTTTTTTTCGTGTGCTCTTCACTTGCACACTTGCTCACGCTTCCTCCTCGTTTTCCACGTGCCCTTCAGGAGAGTGACTACTTCACGCCCCAGGGAGAGTTCCGCGTGGACAAGGCCGGCTCCCCCGTCCTGCTCAACTGTCTCATGTACAAGATGTCCTACTATCGCTTCGGAGAGATGCAGGTTTGTGGTTTTATTTTTATGGAATCGTAAATTATCCAGATTGGTGGCGTTGAGATAACGATCTCATTAACAAGAGAGGTCTGGTCATTAACGAGAGGTCTGTCTAGTCCTGGTGGGTGGGTGGGTGGGGGTGTATGTGTGTGTGGCGTTAAGGCGAGGATCAATGAGGTTCTGCAAAAGAGGGAGAGGCAAGAGTGTCATTGAGATAACGATCTCATTAACGAGAGAGGTCTGGTCCTGGTGTGAAGTCAACTTAGTCACAGTAGGAATTATTATAACAAGTGTTGTAATTTCAAAATGGTAAAACCAATATTTACAAAAACATACCCTGAAATAAAAGCTGAGACTCTATACATTAGCCTCATTAATTGTTCGGTTTCAAATCCAAAGTTTTGGGAGTATAGAGCCAAAGGAATAAAAAGTACTTATGGCTGGCACTGTATATTTATGGCCAACAAGCATTGGGATAGGTGTTTTCTTGTGTTGAAGAAGCAGATTCTGGGTGTACCTATCATCCCTGGCTGCAGTAAGCCCTAACTGACAGATGAGCCTGTCTAGCTAACTAGCTCACGAATGCTGACTGACAGAGAGAGCAGGCTGGCTGACATGCTGACAGGAACGCACCAGGGAGGCATGTGGGAAGCTCTCAGATGTAGGCAAGAGCTCTGGCAGGTAACAGGCAAGATGCGAGAGAGAGAGAGAGAGAGAGAGAGAGAGAGAGAGAGGAGCTCCAGGGAATTTATAATTGTGTGTGTGTGTGTGTGTGTGTGTGTGTGTGTGTGTGTGTGTGTGGCGTTAAGGCGAGGATCAGTGAGGTTCAGTAAAAGAGGGAGAGGCAAGAGAAGAGGAAAAGAAAGAAAGGACAAACAGGCAGCAAAGACAGAGAGATGAGAAGGAGAGAGAGAGAGAGAGAGAGAGAGAGAGAGAGAGAGAGAGATGAATCAAAGCTTAGAGTTACAGTGCTAATGTAAAGGTCACAATAAACCCCCACACAAGCACTTGAGACTCACATAAGCTCTGCGCAGTCGAACTGAACAACGGTCCTCTCCTCTCTAACACCCCCATGGCCCAACCCACCCCCTCCCTGCGCTGTTGTACCGTCTCTCTCAGCTGGACTTCCGGACGCCCCCGGGATTTGACCGCACCCGCAACGCCGAGATCGGCAACAAGGACATCAAGTTCAAGCACCTGGAGGAGGCGTTCACCTCGGAGCACTGGCTGGTCCGGATCTACAAGGTCAAGAAACTGGAGAACCGGGAGCCGCTGGACCACAAGCCCCGGAACATCCTGCCCAAGCAGAAGTACACCTCCAAAAAGGTACGGGTGGCTACGTCCTTCCTTTTCTTCTTCTTCTTCTTCTTCTTCTTCTTCTGTGGTTTCTTGTCATACATTATCGTGATGATCATGTGAATGTTTTTTTTCCCGGTGTAGTGAGTTTTACACATGGTTTATTTTTTTTCTTCAAATTTGTTTATAGCCACCAAATGGAAATGTTCATAAAATGTGAGCCAACTGTACTTTCCTTTCTATGGTTACTGTTAATGTGCTAATGTGTTACCGTTACATTTCTGATGTGTGCTGTAGTAGATCTACAATAGGACCAAACAGCGGTGGTGAACTTTGTTTGGTAAATCAACGTTTGGTTTTTGGTGTTCCGCAGACCGCCAAGAGGAAGAGAGGACACATTAGGAACAAGCTGGTCGTGAAGAAAGGCAAGAAGCCCAGCAAGAAATAATGACAGACAGACGGACGGACACAACAATAAAACAAACAAAAAATGCAACTTAGCAAAAAAAAACTCTACCAATGAAGAAGAACAACAATAACAACGACGACGACGATGGCCATTGTCTGGAACCTTAGCTAGCCGTAGCGCTTAGCCCAGAGCGCTAAAACCTCTCAGCGAGCGCATGGTGAGGGAGGAGGGTGAAGTCCCGTGTCATAATCTGGCTTGTTCCAGAAGTGTTGTCGGTTTTATCCAGAGGACCTTTTTGTCTTGCTCTTTTTCCTTTTTTTTTTCTTCTTTTTTTTTGGGTTTGTTTGTTTTTACTTGAAGGTGTGGCAAGGCACAGAGTTGCCCCCACGTGGTGAGCACCAGCGATAAATGTTGTGGTACATTTAACTGTTGTCCAGAGACAAGGGGGAATAAGTGAATAAAAGAGAGGGATGGAAATGTGAAGAGGCTGGGAGCAACTGCACCAAAGAGCCCCTGACTTGCTCCTTGGCACATTGTCAGCTTGTTACCGTGGTGAGAGTATGGAAGCGTTGGAGTTGAGGATACCCTGTTCCTGACGCGTGTACAGGTGACAGTATACGGCATGGAGGAACTCCACAGTTTAGACTAATAACTGTTATTATTGTTAAATGCTTTTGCTTTTCTTCTTTTTTTTTTTTTTTTTTGCTTGGCTCTAATTTGACGTTATAGCAAGAAAATTCCCTAGAAAAAAAGGCCTAATATGTAAATATGTTATGTAAAGATAAAATGTCTCAAAGGGTTATAATATATTGGATTATTGTGGTGATTTTAAAGATGCAGATGATTTTGTTTTTCCTCTTTACTTTGTTGTGATGTATTTGTTATTTTGTATGGCAGCAGATACAGTGAATGCAATAATTCTCGTTAGGAGGGACTTTGAGATTTTGTTTAAAGAATGTGAATTTTTTTAAAAAGACAAATCCCCTGAAAATTGCTTAGATTGTATATTCTGCTGCTAGGTTTAAAAAGTTGAAGCAATTCTATGTAAAAAAAAAAAAGTAGTGATTATTAATTAGACCTCTCTCCTGTAGGGGGTGCACTCTAGTCCGGTGTGTGAGCCTAGTGCCTCATTGCTGGTCTCTACAGAACCACATAAGCATGTCCATCTGTCTTCTGCTGGTGCTTTGTTTCGCCTGTCTGCAAACTCCATACACGTCAAAGCTGCTGAGTAGAGGCAGAGCAGAGTATAGTATTGTTAGCTAAACATGGCTGCCAGGGAGTGAGTGGAAAGGGAGTGGTGCTGTCTGTTAGAACACTAGGGGTGCATTCTGGTCCTTTGGGAACTCAATGGGCGTTAGTCGGGTGTGGGTAAATCTTTCCTTGATTCTCTACAAAATTCTCGCTTTCTTCTCAAAAGGCAGACGGTCCGATGGGAGGACCCTATTATTTTTTTAAACATTTTGGAAGGAGAAGAGAGGATAGAAGGAATCAAGGAAAAATACTTTTGAGATGCACACTATGTACTGAGGGGTTGTATGATTTTGGGTGGGTGGGTGTGCGTGTTTGAAAGTCAGTGAAACACAATACAGAGGGCTTTTTATCATTCACATGCTCACTTGACAGATTACTAATTTCATATTTCTCTTGCTCTCCTTACACACAGAAATTGTTTTTCTTCACTTGTTTTTTCAGTGCATAATATTGCTTTGTTGTCTCTCTATCTGTTATGAGAGACAGTTTGTCACTGCTTCAATTTCATGGCCCTCTTCACTGAACACAACACCATATCCTCTATGCTCAAAACACACCTTGAGAAACTCATTCATTATTTACATGTTTAAAATCACTTTTATATCATCTTTCTCTCTCTGTTTGCTTCAATGTGTGAGAAGACAAAGGGTTTGGATTAAGCCTTAATGTGATATAGAAGGTTTACTCTTATTTGTTATTTTATTTGACCCTTTTTGTCCTTTATTTTGTGTCTGTTTTGTTGGGTATGGTGGACTAGTTCCCCCCCCTCCTGGGTTCCAGCGTTGCAGCACCTTCTCCTTCTCTCTCTGCCACACTAACACCACCACTACGTTGATTTTCTTTTCATCTGACACAACTTCTGCCCCCACTGTTCCCCTCTCATGTTCTCAAGTTTACATTTTTACATTGTTGTTCAGTTCGATCATGTTTAAATGTAGGCAAAATAAAAAGGTTCAAGTTTGTGTAATAGAAAGTGGTCCTCGTGTCAGTATCACTGTATGCTGTTTCCCAGGGTCATGTCAAGAGGTGAGTCAGTCCAGTACTTGTTAAAGGGTTTTGATGGCAGGATACTTGTCTTCATAGTGAATCCCAGAAAACAGAATTATATTGAATGGAATTACAAGGAATACAAGGCAGCTTTTAAGAGGTGGACCTACAAGTAGGTCAATCTTTTCCAAGCAACACAAAAACACTATCTTTTAAGTTAAGTTATGGCTTGTCAAAAAACACAAGACAGGAAATTCTAAATGAGCACCACCACCCATAACTTCACCTCTGCACTAACAAGGTTTTCTAGCACACAACTTTGATACCTGCTATTCAAACAACATGTTCACCACTGGGCAGGTCGCTTAGCCCTTAGATACCCGGCACCAGTTTTCCTTGCATGTAAATTAAGCAGTGATTCTGACTGCCCAAAAACAATGTATTTGACAGATGGATCTGAATGTATTAGACAGATACTATTATTTAAATGTATTTCACAGATGTATTTGTTAAATCCACCACATGATGGCAGCACCAGCCTTTCGATCAGAGATGCCTGTCTCATTGCTTGCCACATTTGCAGACTAAAATATATTGTAATCTCAGTCACATCTATCAAATGTGCAATTATCTTAAAAGGATAGTTCAGGTTTCTGGACACTATCACATTTTCCCCTTAGAGTGTTGTTGACTCATCCAGACACTTATTTTTTTTTAATTCAGAGGCTGCATTTACACCGCAGGTTGTAATGCCTAGTTCCGATTTAGTGCCTATATCCGATTTTTTTAAACGCCTGGTTAAACCTACTTTTTCAAATGACCCATATCCGATACCTCTGGTTTATATACGACCTGCCTGGTTAGACCACAGTCGAAATTACACATTCGATGTGTATCTGATTATACAACAGTTAGTTCCGACTAAGTAATTTGATTGGACAACAGGCATTCCATGAGTGCCAATATACAGTATAACAGCACTGGGACTTTTAACTATGTATCACTCCGCCGCACAGATGTTCTACTAAATGACCGTTAATTAGACTACATTGTGTTCAGGTTAATAGGCAACAGTCCATTTGAAGTTCAGTTGCTATTTTTGTTTATTTTTATGATTAAATAAACAAACAAATCATAATCTGTTGTCGCTTATTACTGTTAACTAATAAATGACGCTGTAGAACTGTTGTATAAAAGCAATCCGCTTGTTAAGTCGTGACGTGTTTCCGGGTCCAACGTTGGCTGAGGCGCTGTCTTCGAAATGCCGAAATAATAGTAATAATTAATTATATTTATATAGCGCTTTTCCGAGGCTCAAATACCCTGACAATATGGAGAAAACGGGAAAGTGCTGTGTCCCTTGTTGTATGAATAGATCCGAGTCTAAACGATTAAACTGTCATTCTACCGCTGTAGTTCACAGGTACTCTGGTGCGGAGAATTTCTGGTTTGGACTCGGAAATGGCTAAACGTCACTTTTGACGTCAGACTTAACAAGCGGATATCACACTCGAGGTCGTGCTGTTAAACTGAATAGGCCTGCGGCCTCGTACCTACGACCGAATCACAGCCTTGCTGATATTCAGTATAACAGCACTCCCTCTCGTGTGATATTGCTTAATTGAAGCCTGAATCGGATCTGAGAATAGCTTTTTACTGGTTACACATACATGTTACATATCCGATCTGTGCCACATCGGGGGGGGGGGAAATCGGGAATTGTGTCACTTCTACCTGGCAGTGTAAACGCAGCTGGGTTGCCAACTTCCACTACAAATATGGGACATTTGCTGGGCTTAGGGCTAATGTAGCATTAGCCATGCTAGTGTTGATGAGTCTACACTCCAATTAAGTGCAAAATTAGGTATAACATGCAAAACATGCCTTCTCAGGAAGGCCTCCAACATCTCCAGGGACCCGACCCACCCTGGGTACGTACACTTTACCAGGCTGCCCTCGAAAAGGCGGTTCAGGACCCTGGCCGCTAAGACAAACAGACTGAAGAACAGCTTCTACCACAGGGCCGTCCAGGCCCTGAACACAGCAAAGACCTACGTTCTGGGCCCTGGACAGTCTGGACGGATTGATGGCAGCTGCTGGACTGAAAAAATCAGGTGTAGTGCTGAGGCACAAACATGTACATTTCAAGCCTGCAAACTGTGACACTTTAAATAACGTGAAACAATACTATTGTGCAATATGACAACCCTAGTCGTCTATCTGTACAGTATAGTACAGTGGTTTGTGTACATAGCCTTTATTTATGTAAACCAGCTCGTTCCCTTCTTGTTTTTTTTTTTTTTTTTTTTTCTTTCCTAACACCAGGGGAGCCACCCCTCCTAAATTTCGTTGTTTGGTACCTGTACTGTAGCAATGACAATAAAGTCCATTCATTCATTCAAAAACCTGAATTATCCCTTCAAGCGCCTTACAGTTGGCCAACACTTATTTTAAAGACAAGAGACACTGATTGCCATCGCACATTTATTAGAACAAAACTATTCTGTTGAAACACGCCCCCTTCCTTAGCCTATGAGGTTAAGTCCCGCCCTAATGTTCGTTCGTCAACCTATAAGGGTTCGGCTTCCTTCTGCCACTCATGTTGTAAAAACATATGAGGTGTTGCATAGGTTGTTGCCCAGGTGAACGATGAGGAGTTTGGTTCAAGCTCTTGGATACATTGCAGTTCTCTTATGATTAAACTTAACTTCAACTGAATTCAATGCACATACATTCAGGATATCCTGGAAGGACACGGGTATGGTTTAGAAAAAGGGCGTCCAGCTTTGCGTACAGGTCTTCCCCAACCCACAGCACAATGTTTGGGAAGAGCCAAGTTTACAAAAGTGCTTCTTGGTCCAAATAAGGCGAGTCTAGAGTGATTTCTTTTGTCCAGCAAGCAAAAATAAACGTGAAACAAACCTACAAATACCATATTCCTTTAAGAATACTTTAGTTGAAGTTGAGTAAAAAAAATAGAATGAAGGCAGTCAGATATAACAGTACAGTATTGAACTAAATGTGTATACATATATGGGAGGTTAGTACATTTTAGTAAAGATATAGATATATAATAGGCTATAATGAGGACGATGACTCAATACATTCTCTCTCTCTACCACCATACAAGCACCTCATATCCTGTCAGCCTAAATCACGGGGTGCATCTTAATAGTCTAAGGTGGTGCCCTTGCCTTCGTCATTACACTGACGTGAAAGCGAATAATGAATTCCTGACGGGCGTCTACTAGAAAGCTTTCACCCGTCCTGTCTTTTCAGAGCAGCATAAGATGAAGGAGATAAGGAACAACTTCAGACTATTGTGACGGAGGGGGAAAGAAACTACTTTTCTATTGAGATGTGCCCCTAAATCCCATCCACTACTGAGAGGACATCCTGTCAGCGTGGGAGTGAGGCAGTGTCCTCCTGTGAGAAACCGTATCCATATTCACCAGCAGTGGCAGCCTGTAGAGATAGTAGCCTGAGGAGTGGTGTGCTGGGTACAGCTCCAGCTTAATCACCTCAATGCCAGCCTGAGGACACACGCAGAAACACACACACGCATACACACACACACACACACACACACGCATACACACACATCCCTGGAAGGGGAAAACCACCTCTCCATAAGAGGGCCTTATGTACCTTATCATGCTGAGTGATTGTGTTGACTGAGTAAAGAGAGGGAGAATGATGAGCAGATGAGTAGATATATCTATGCATGGCAGGGCAGAGGTGTTCACTCATTGCATTAGGTGTTGCCACCTTTCTCACCACCAAATACAGGACAAAAGAGGGCATGCCACTGCACGAGGGGGAGGTTTGCAGGAATTGCCGCATTTACGCTATACATACACATATGATTGGATGAATATACGGGACAAGGGAGGTCTTGTATATTCATCCAGCCCAAAATACGGGACATCCCGGCTAATAAAAAAAAAAAAAAAAAATGGCAACCCTACATTGGATTGAATGGACAGGATTCTTCTCAGAGGTCTGTACAGTGAAGTACAGTGATCAGAAGTGGATTGCCCTCCCACAGTCAAAGTAGCTACTGTAGTAGCTTGTTAACAGCTTTTACAGTGTGCTAGAGATACAGCATTATTATATGTTTAGGATAGAGGAAATACAGACTGGGGCAACAGAATGGTGTCAAAGAACTAGTCGTGAAAACCACAACGGTTGTCATGAAAACCACAAACATTCTAGAACTCCAGCTCCACCATAAACAACATTTGGAATGTATTCTTTGTCTTTTTCACACGGCAACTGAGTCCTACTGGAGTTGACATCTCACGACAACGCAGTTATCAGTGACCTCGTTGGATAAGACGTTATCCAATGCTGGTCCCCCCCCCAGCGACCGCTGCGTTCTAATGCTGCGTGGTAAAATAAAGGCTTGGAGATGTGTCGTCACAGAACCGTGAACCGAAAACACAACTAAGTGGCAAAACCGTAACCAGCTCCTACTGCTGTGCATGTGCAAAAAAAGGCTGTGGCAAAAAGTGAAAAATAGAAATTCTCTACCTTTGAATACTATAAAAAATGTATACTATATCTGTCCCCCACCCTCACCCCTACTTGGTATAAGTAGAGACCACTTTGGCACCTTGCTCCCTGCATCTCTCCTCTCGTTTTCATTTAGAGTCGCTATCTCTGTGCCTAATGGGGTAGGTAGAGGGAGGGTACGTAGCAACCATCCACAGAGAGGCTGCTCAATGTCCTTATCGTCCCCCAGGCCTGGGGCCTCGTTCTGGGCTGGAGGTGGGGGGACCGGGGGGGGAGACGGGCGACATGGGGGTCTGTCGGTAGTGTCCATTAGAGCCAAGCAGTCTCTCCCTGGTCCTGGTGTCAGTGAGACTTCCATAGAGGGTTGTTGTAGAGCCAACCGTCTCCCTGAAGACAAGAGGAAAAACAAAAACACAAGACAGCGATTATATCGATGCTACATTTTATTTACCTTTATTTAGAACTTTTCTAGAACCCAGAGCTACTTTGATAACGACCTTCGAGCGTTGTGTTTCTATGCAGGAGAGACCGGCTGTGGCTCAGCTGGTAGAGAAGCATGGTGCTAACAATGCTTAGGTTGTGGGTTCGATTCCCGTTGGGACCATATATACAGAAAAATGTATGCACTTACTGCAATGTAAGTCACTTTGGATAATATATATATGAAATAATATAATATATATATATATATACTGTATATGTTACGGTACATGTGGGATAACGGTATATGTGGGAAAACTAGGGTTAGGTGCTAGGGTGCTACGGTTAAGGTTAGGGTTAGGGTTAGGGGTAGGGTTAGGGTTAGGATTAGGGTTAGACATGCCCAAACCCCTGCCCGCTCACTCCGCTCCTCCACCTCGGCTGGCCGACTGGCCCCACCTCCTCTACACAGCAGTCGGGCTGCCCGATCACGTCTCTTCACAACACTGGCTCCCCGCTGGTGGAATGAGCTCCCCACGGCTGTCAGAACGGCAGAGTCACTACCCATCTTCCGTCGTAGACTGAAGACCCATCTCTTCAGGTTACATCTTAACTGCTCCTCCTGAGACATCTTCTGACCCTCACCACTACGTCTCCTAAAGACACCCGCTTTCCCCTCTACTGTGTCCCTAAGAACTTCTATTGCCCCCCTTGTACTGTTTCTCAGTTTCTCCAGTAATAAAAATAAAAAATAAAAATAAAAATAAAGTTTAGTAGAAGGCGATAATAGGGAGAAGGTTTTTCCTTCTATCAGTGGCCCCGGGCCCGAGCTAGAGTACTCTTCCTGCAACGAATGGTGGACTGCTGATTCACATGCTTAGTATTCAAATGTATTGATTGTAAGTCGCTTTGGAATAAGGCGTCTGCTAAATGCCAAAAATGTAAAAAATGTAAATGTACATGCCAGCATGTACCAAATCGACGTAGCACCTAACCCTAGTTTTCCGACATGTACCGTATTCCCACATGTACCGTAACATATACGCATCAGCTAAATGGCATGTATGCAAGACTGGTCCTCTGTCTCTCTGCTGTACGTTACCTCTTTGCTGAAGTATTTGGGCATCCATGGGGTGTTGTCCACCGCCCTCTGCCTCTCCTCCTCTCTCTGACGCTCCTCCAGGCAGTGTTTGTGTTCCGTGGCTTCGTCAATGTTCCCTTCCTTCAGAGACCTGGTGACGTGCTGCCATAACCGCCTACACACACAGACATTAACACAGAGGATTAACTATGACACAGCTAACAAGACCTCCTCACCCATCCTTTGATATCCCCTGGCAGAGTTCTCCCCAGGAGTTTTGAACAAGGTGCCGCTAGCGTTGCATCATGAAAACCGACCTGTGTGTATTTGTGTCAAAATGTGCCAAAAAACCCAGCTAAAACACTGAATTAACTTAATTATGCTGTCACTTGCGTTTTCGCTTTTTAACAACAATGTCATTGCTGATCAAAGATAGTTACTCTGTCATTACTGAATATCACTTTAATTTGCTCTGAAATGTTGACATAGTGGTGGAGCCAAGTCGACAAGGTGGCGCGGCACTCCTCTTAGTGTTTTTGGGGAGAACCCTGCCTTGTTATTGTTGTTGGCACAGTGCTACTCTCGTGCCATCTGCTTAGTCACAACAGTGACTAAAAGAAAAGTATTTCTTCCTTCTTCTAGCATTGTGACTTTCACTGGCCTCTGTTCCTAGCATAGATTACTTTTCCTTACGATGACCGATGGATAGATGATTCACTTACTTAGGACAAATGTACTTGTTGTAAGTCGCTTTGTCTGCTAAATGCCAAAAATGTAAATGTACAACAAGACGTCTACCTGGAAATAATGTGAGCAGCATTTTATTCTGTCCACCTCCTACCTGGACTCTGTCTTACCTGGACTCTGTCTTACCTAGACTCGGTCCGTCCCTGCTTCTCCACTGGTCGGAGCTTCTTCTTGATGATTGGCAGTTTGTCGGTGTCAATCACTTTGGTCTCCCCGCTGCTATAGGTGAACTCCAGAGTTCCGTTCCACTCCCCCTGAGCCTTACACACGATGGTGTTGGTGGGGTTGTGCTTCACCTCAGCGGTCACCCTGAGAAGGACAACGTGTGGTTGTTCAGGATTAGACAATTACCTGAGGCTACGCCATTGTACTCCAATCACACACAGAAATGTTACCTGACCCTTGCATCTTATCCTTATCATCATCTGATGGTGCCATTATATACATACGCACGCACACACCTATGCACACACGCACACACACACACCCATTCAACGACACATACACACACCCCCATCCAACGACGCACGCACACAAACACGCACACAAACACAGACACACACACACACCGATGCACGCACAAACACACACACAAATACACACATAGTGTATACATACACACACCCACCTGTGTACCTTCCCTCCATAGAAAGGCTTGGTGTGGAATGTGACGTTGGCAGAGTAGCCGCTCTTGGCACAGTTGATGGAGACTTTCCCGCCCAGCTCCACCCAGGGCACAGTGAGGATGGAGCGGGCGTAGGCACAGGGCAGCGTGAAGACGTACTCCTCGTCATGCTCCAGAAGGCATAGGACCCCTGGAGGGGAGAGGGAGAGGGGCAGGGTTAAAGGTTAAAAGTCACCCTACACCTGCATGGTGGTGAACAAACACAGAGAAAGAAAGAGAAACATTCAATCCTATTCTATTCCATCATTTTGACTCGTTGAACACGTAGCTCTGACCGGCAGACAAGACTAGACAACCACTTTGCAGAAAAAGAAAGACACACCAGAGAAAAAAGAAAAAAGAAATCTAATTCTGAAAGGTTCCCGACCGCTTCTCCACTTGAGGCATAAATCAAACTGCACGAGGTCCGGCAGCACCGTCCACCGCTCGGACCAGAGGCATGCTGGGATCTCAGCCAGCAGGCTCCCCTGGACACTACGGCTCTTTGTCTCTCACATGTAATCAAATACTCCGGCCCCAGGAAACACAAACTCAGTCAATTCATTAAGCGGAGAATGCCGTCTGAGCGACTCTTCTTTAAGTGGGTTATGTCGCTAATGCTCAAGCGGCTGTCCCTGGTTTACATCTCCATCTATCTCTGTTACCTCCTACCTCTCTCTCCATCATCTCACGCATCTCCACCAATTGCTTTGACCCTCTCACGTGACATCATGACCCCATGTTGTATGTTACACCTGGGGGGAATAGCACTTCAACCTACTGTGGACCCTGATACTGTACAAGTAAAGAGATATACGGTCCAGTACTGTACATCATGCATACACATGACCTACACATGACACACACACACACACACACACACACACACACACAGGCAGAGGCAGGATGAGATTTCACTTATTTATTCCTAATTAAGTCAATTGAGTCAGGGTAGAAGTCATGAGGAAGGTTGTCACACGACTTGGCATACTGTATTGGCTTTACTAGATGGAAAAACATACAAAAACAAATACCTTGGCCTACCTATCTCCCTAAAGGAGCACTACGTAGATTTGAGCTTTAAAATAGTGCTCAATGGCTGTGAAAAAATAGTAATGATTAAGGAACGAGATAAACATCATATGACATAATGATAAAGTCTGTTTACTGGAAGAGTGCTTTCCAAAATTGGGTGCCTTGCCATGTGCCTGTATTATAGTATAGTTTTGTTTGTCCACAAAGATATGCACATACTATATTTGCCACTATTAGAGAACGTAGCATCTGTACACGTCAATGCCCCCTGGCCAAAGAGGGCAGCAGAGAGCAAAACCACTGCTTGCCTACATGCAGGTCAACATGACTCACTACCAATCAATGGTATTCTGACTGTGAGACACCGTAATGATCTCTAAAATACTGACTGATCTCTAAAATAGCATCATCTTGTCATTACAAAACCATGACTCATTCAGATGGCAAAGCACAGATGCTGCTACCTCTAAGACGCGGGTCACCATATGCTACGTCAAGCAATCCCACGGCAAATGCTATGGCATGACTCAGCACCGGTTTTCAAATAAAGGTGGATTTGTTTGGCCTCAGTGATCAGATGATATGGTGCGTCAAGTGTTGGGTTGTTTGACTTCAAGGGCTTGAACTAACAGGGTGAGTCATACAGAACAGCCTACGTACTGTAGACAGCAGTAGTCACGCCCGCGGACGGAGATGAGAACAGCCTCGAGTGGAGGGAGAGAGAAGTGCTCCCTTATTGATTGTCATGGGAGTACTGAAGTATAGATGATGCACTTACTTACTTCACTTACTTACATACTAGACAAATGTACTAAAAAGTGGTTTGGGTAAAAGTGTCTACTAAATGTCAAACATGTAAATGTAAATGAGTATGTACACCGATGAGCCAAAACATTATTACCACCGATGTCCTGGCTCATCAGTGTATATGCTCAAACCCTTTGATGTTGTGAGAGGACACACACTGTTGTTCCTGACTTCCTACTGTAGGCATCTAGAACGGACACAGTGGCCACTAACTGGATATGCCATTTCATTCATTCTGAAACCGACAGTATGATCTCTTCACTCTTATACTCGTCTTTTACAACGTATAGTACATCACCAGTAAACATGAGATTTGGAGAATAAAAGGTAGACTAGATTATGATATTTCAATTGAAAGAGTCACTGACCACACTTTCACAAAACGGACATCTTTCACAAAACATGAGGTTTGTAGATCTTTGAAATAAGGGCCAATCCCAATTCACCCCTACGGCTTCGTTTTCACCCCTATGGCTTCGTTTTGCGCGTTCACGTTTAGGGTAGGGGTGTCCCAATTCATATTTCAACGAGGGGAAGGGGTGAGGAGGAGAGCTAACTATGACTTAGTTTTGAGCGATTCCAGGACCAGACTAGCTTTGAAGCCGTAGGGGTACCTACCCCTTGATTCCAACATGCATTGCGAATCATCTACAGAAATGTTATGTCGCTCTATTCAATGCGGAAATGTCATTACTTTCTCTGTAATTACTTATTAATAAAGATTTGAAAAATTATGATAACCATCTTATTATCTGTCATTACAATGCATTATAGACCTTTTCTTTATAACAAGCATAACAAAAAAAAATCACTTTTATGTCAAGGTGCTGTGTCTAACGTTACAGGCTGATTTGTGGACAGTCGCGCATATGACATATTTCCATGTCTAATGTCTAATGTCTGATGTACTAATGTCATTTCAATGCATTATAGACCTTTTCTTTACAACAAGCATAACAATAAAATCGCTGTTATGCCGAGGTGCCTATGCTTAACATAGAAAGTTCCACAGTCCAGCGCGCTCGGGTTTAGCAGTAGAGGACTGGTCCCCCTGGACCTGACCACTTCCATTACACTACCAAAGCAGGACACCGGAGCACTCATATCTGCACGTTTGTCACAGGGTGACAGTCCCCGTGTTCCTCTGCCCGGCGTCAGTCCAATGGAATCGTCAAGCACAGCCTTCCCCATAGAAATACATCGGTGTGCGATTAACATTTCAGAGATGTACAATCATGTTTATTTAGAAATAAATTGTGGTGTTTGACAGCGGATGATGGTAGACATATTTAATGTAAAGTTATCTATCCACAGGCTGATATGTGCATGATGAATGAATGAATGAATGAACTTTATTGTCATTGCTACAGTACAGGTACCAAACAACGAAATTTAGGAGGGGTGGCTCCCCTGGTGTTAGGAAAGGAAAAAAAAAAAAACTTTTTAAAAAAAAATCACAAGAAGGGAAGGAGCTGGTTTACATAAATAAAGGCTATGTACACTATCCACTATACTATACTGTACAGATAGACGACTAGGGTTGTCATATTGCACAGTAGTGTTATTTCACATTTATTTAAAGTGTCGCAGTTTGCAGGCTTGAAATGTACATGTTTGTGCCTCAGCACTACACCTGATTTTTTCAGTCCAGCAGCTGCCATCAATCCGTCCAGACTGTCCAGGGCCCAGAACCTAGGTCTTTGCTGTGTTCAGGGCCTGGACGGCCCTGTGGTAGAAGCTGTTCTTCAGTCTGTTTGTCCTTGCGCCCAAGGTCCTGAACCGCCTTTTCGAGGGCAGCCTGGTAAAGTGTTCGTACCCAGGGTGGGTCGGGTCCCTGGAGATCTTGGAGGCCTTCCTGAGACAGCGTGTGTTGTACAGCTCTTCCACAGAGGGGAGGGGGGCGCCGGTGATCTTCTGTGCTGTTCTCACGACTCTCTGTAGCGCATTTCTCTCCGCTGTTGTGCAGCTGGAGAACCAGTTGCAGATGCCGTAGGTGAGGATGCTCTCCACTGCGCCGCGGTAGAAGGTCACCAGTATCTCCTGCTTGCTGTGTTCCTTCCTGAGGACTCTCAGGGTGTATAGCCGCTGTTGTGCCTTCTTGATGGTGGCTTTTGTGTTGTCCTTCCAGGTCAGGTCATCCCGCATGTGCATCCCCAGGAATCGGAGGGTTGAGACTCTCTCCACGCTCTCTCCGTCGATGAGCAGGGTCTGGATCTCGGACTTTTTCCTCCTAAAGTCTACGATGATTTCCTGGGTCTTTGACTTGTTCAGCAGCAGGTTGTTAACCTTGCACAGCTTGCTCAGTTGCTCTACCTCATCCCTGTACGCCGCCTCGTCCCCCCCCGAGATGCATCCCACCACGGTGGTGTCGTCTGCAAACTTTACGATGGAGTTGCTGGGGTGGAGTCGTAGGTGTAGAGGTTGTAGAGGATGGGGCTTAGCACGCAGCCCTGGGGGGACCCAGTGCTGAGTCTGAGGTCTGTGGAGGTGTGGGGGCCCACCCGCACCCTCTGGGGGCGGTCGGTCAGGAAGTCCTTGATCCATGCACATATAGAGTGTGATAGACCCAGGTCTAGTAGTTTGGTCACTAGCCTGTCTGGAAGGATGGTGTTGAAGGCGGAGCTGAAGTCCACAAAGAGCAGTCTCGCGTAGCTGTTTCCCCTCTCCAGGTGGGATAGAGTGGCGTGGAGAGTCGTCGCGATGGCGTCCTCTGTGGACCTGTGGGCTCTGTAGGCGAACTGGTATGGATCCAGGTTGGGCGGGAGGCGTGTGAGTATGTGGGCCCGGACTAGTTTCTCGAAGCACTTCATGATGATTGGTGTGAGTGCCACCGGGCGGTAGTCGTTTAGGCAGCTCACCGTGCTTTTCTTCGGGACTGGGATGATAGTTGAGGTTTTCAGGCAGGGTGGGATGGTGGCCTGGGACAGGGACTGGTTGAAGATGTTGGTGAAAACCCCGGCCAGCTGGTCAGCGCAGTCCCTCAGCACCCGTCCCAGGACGCCATCCGGCCCCGAGGCTTTCCTGGGGTCCACCGCCTTCAGCACGCGTCTCACTTCATGCTCTGTGAGGGTGAGGCTGCTGAGAGCTGGAGAGAGTGGTGTTTGTGTTGTGGTTACCTCCGTTCGCCCCTCGTCGAACCGGGCGTAGAAGGTGTTCAGCTTTCCCGCCAGCAGGGGGTCGTCCTCTGCGGCTGTGAGCCTGTTGGCTCTGAAGTTTGTCATCTGCTGAACCCCCTGCCACATCCGCCTGGAGTCGTTGCTCAGGAGGCATTCCTCAATCTTCTCTCTGTGGTCTGCCTTGGCCGCTTTGATTCCGCGCTTTAGGTTAGCCCTGGTGGTGCTGTACAGCGGTGTGCTCTTCCCTGCGAAGAAGGCGTTGTCCCTCTCGTTGATCAGTTTTTGGACCTTCCCAGTCATCCATGGCTTCGTGTTGGGGTAGACCCGGACCCGTTTGTCCACGGTGACTGAGTTGGTGCAGTTCACTATGTGGTTCAGAACCGACGACGTGTACTGTTCCAGGTCCTCATGCTCATATTCCTGCCATGGGGTGTCGTTTAGGCAGATCTGCAGTGGAGCGGACCCTTCTGGCCAGGTTCTGACAGTCTTAGTGGTGATGGGAGCACTTTTCCCCATGGTGGTGTATGCTGGGATCAGGAGGATTGACACATGGTCAGACATGCCTAGATGAGCTAGCGGACTAGCCTTGTAAGCACGTTTGATGTTGGTGTATACCTTGTCCAGTGTTTTTTCTCCTCTTGTTGCACATTTCACATGCTGATAGAACTTGGGTAGTACTGCCTTCAGGTCGACATGATTGAAATCTCCTGCTATGATGTGAATAGCCTGTGGGTCTGTGCTTTGTTGACCACTGATGACGTCATATAGCCGCGCCAATGCTAGGCTACCGTCCGCGCTAGGCGCAATGTAAACACATGTAATGAACACCGCGTTGAACTCCCTCGGGAGGTAAGTGCGTCGGCATTTAACAGTCAAGTATTCCAGGTCTGGGGAACAGTGGCTACTTACAGTTTTCGTGTTTAAGCACCAGCTATCCTTCGTCGATATTATGATCCCACCCCCGCGGGACTTGCCGCTGTGCTGCGTTCGGTCAGCGCGATGTAGAGTGCGGCCCTCCAAGCTAATCGCTGAGTCCACGATAGTGTCATTTAGCCAGGTTTCAGTAAGAATAATCACACAGCTATCTCCCACAATGTTATTTTTGGCAACTTGTAGTCTCAGTTCATCCATCTTATTCGTCAGGGACCTGACGTTGGATAGGAAAATACTCGGCAAAGCAGGTTTGTCAGGGCTCCTCCTTAGCCTAGCTAGCAGGCCTGCTCTGCAGCCCCATCGTTGCTTGCGGTCCTTACGCCGGCGTTTGCGCCTCAGGGAAGGGACTGAGTACCAGGGTTCTCCCGGTAAACGGGCGATCTCTTGATAAATCCTGTGTTGCTTCAGGAACTCCGCTGTAACTGTCTTCTCGTTTTGCGTGCCAACTTCTAATAAGTCGTGCCTGCTGTAGGTACTATTTACACAACCGTTCCCTATAAGTACTAAAATAAAAATGTACATACAAATGCACTTAAAATCACTAAAAAACACCAGTTTTGAAGCCACTCCGGCCGCAGCGACTAAGCGCGCAGCCATCTTGGAACATGCTAGGCGCGAATTCCCCCCCCCCCTTGGTAGTATATGACGCTATCTGTATATTTCGGCACTTATTATACCAAAACAACTCGCAATCTAATCCGAGCAGTTGTTATTATGTAATATTACATAATATACACAATATATATAATATGGATGTGCCATTTTTGATGGAGGGCAGTGAGCGGGAGACTCATCAAGGACATGTAGTTAATTAATGCAGTGGACAGCGGCTGTTTCTCCAGCGTTCCTGTCACTTCGGATTTCGGAACGTCATAAAATTAAATCTGTAAGTCATGCATTTTTCCATATTTCCCATTGATAGTATATGACGCCGTAAATTTAACTAAAGTTCAGCCGCGAAGTTGTTGCACTGTTGTCCTAAATCAGTGCAGACTGGCAGGGTAGGAGCACAGGTTTCTTACAGGTTAGAGCGCCGTTATTCTGTCATGGTCTGATAATGAAGCATTGTTCTTTTTTATTTGATGACTTGTTTGATCGATTGATAGCGTAAAAGTGAAGTTGTGAATGAGTCGCGAGCGTCAATGCTTTTCTACGATACTACTGATGACGTATCAGTCTCGAAAACGAGCCATAGGGGTAGAAAAGGGAATCGGGATTGGGCCTTAATGTGACATCATCTTCTACACCAGGCTGTAGGTGGCAGAAAACAGAAGATAGGCTCGTTGTAACGCATGGAATGGAATGAGGAAGGATAAAACTCAAACCCATTCTTGATTCCATCCCCCTCTACCAGCCTTTCCCGTGTTCTACACACACACATCAGGACCAGTAAGCCACGCCTTTGTAGCTGTCACTCACCTTCCCCCACCATGGACACTCCGATGGACATGCCCATGAACTTGCTCCTGGTCCATACATGAGCGTTCACACACATGGCCTTCTCGGGACACTCGCAGTAGAACCCCGAGACAGGTGGGTGATGGGACACCTGCTCTGCCACGAAGCGCACACGGTAAGACCCACCTGACTCCCACGACGGATTGTCCTGCTGGAATAATAATCATTGTAGATGTTTTTAATAAAAAGTTCAGGCAATTCCTTTTATCTGCGTTTGCCACGAATGTCAGTAGAACTTGGTGATATGATTAATTTGCACAAAAAACATTATATAAATAAATAATTGTAACACATTAACGTTTTCAGATTAATCGCGAGCGTTAACGCATTAACATTGACAACCATAGTTTTTATTTTTATTCACCCTTTATTCATTCAGGGAAATCCGTTTGAGACCAAGGTATCTTTTTCAAGGGGTGCCCTGATTACAAAATATATACACTATTAAAAAATAAATAATAATAATTGATTGGCTTTAGATGTTTGTAAGCACCTTTACTTGGTATGGGAGAGAACTCACCTCCTCACCCCCAGTGTGATGTAGGGTGTTGTCGGAGCCTCTGGTGGTCTCTCTGCTGGGGGCCGGGTGGGACCGGAGGGGTCTGACCCGGTCCCTGGGGACCTCCCAGGAGCAGTGGAAGGTCTCTCCCAGGGCAGGGTTGTAGGGCTTCTTGGCCACGGCGCCCCTGCGTCCCTCGTGGAAAGCCGTCAGGTAGTACTCTACAAAGCGCACAATGCGGTCCTCTGCCGTGGCACCGGCCGCGATGGACAGGAACATGTCGGGGTGGGCCATGAAGTTGGCATACATCTCCAGCAGGGAGCGCTTCTCCAGGATGAAGGTGGGAAGGACCACCTGGTGGGTTAGGGTTAGGGTTAGGGTTAGGTGTATAAAATGTGGTTGACTTTAAAATTGTGAAATAAACATAACTAAACTAAACTGACTTAACAGACTAAACTAAGCTAATTAGACTGTTGGGACTTTTAAAACAGCCGTATGACACATCTTCCTCCTAGACTTTGAGTGCTGCTTTTATGAAATATATGAGTTATATGAGTTATATATTTGTTTTGCTTACTTTATCTGATTTTATGCACTTGGAGATTATTGTTGTATAATGAAAAGTGCTTTATAATAAATAATTAATAATTATTATTATTGATGAACTAAAGAACGCTGCTCTCAGTGTGTATAGCAAGCAGTATATAGCAGTACAGCAAGCCTGCAGTATCAGCCACCTGTACAATTTCTCTACTATAAATAAATGTGGGGAAAAAAGTAATTCTTTGTTTTTCTAGCATTGTAACTGCCAATGGCCCCTGTTCATATCATAGGTTATGTTTCTTGCGATGACTGATGGATAGATGATTCACTTACTTAGACAAAGTTTTGTTGTATTTGTTTCGATAAAGGCGTCTGCTGAATGGCAGAAATGTAAATGTGAGTCTGAGGAGAGAGCAGAGAGCGTGGTCCTCCTACCCGGGTGAGGTCCATGCCCAGTTTGAGCTGGGAGAGGAGGTGGAGGATGACACTGCGCTGCTCGTCCAGCACCCCCAGGTCCTCCTCCTGGTTATCCTCCATGTCTGTCCCCTCCTCACTGGGACTGATGTCCTCCAGCCCTGGCTGCTGCTGGACACACACACAGGCAGACGCAGGATGAGATTTCATATAATGGGGATACACACACACACACACACACACACACACACAGGATGAGATTTCATATAATGCAGGCACACGCACACGCACACGCACACACACACACACACACACACACACACCATAATAGGGCACAATGGCCAGCAAGTGGGTCAGCATGAGGCCATTATGAAGGCCATTATGCTCGCCAATTGTCCTTTGCTTTGTCCTCAAAGGATAAGGTCATGTCAAATCAGTCAATATCCTACATTGAGGGATCAATGACAGAGCCAGAAGCATTCTAGAATGGATGTAAGGATCCCAGAAATACATACAGTGGGGGAAATAAGTTTGTTTTTATATTTACTGGACAACATATTGATGGGTTCAATACTTATTTCCCCCACTGTATCTTTCCTCACTATTCCATCCATTCATTATCCCTTCATCACTGTAATATCCCTACCATAGCCCTACTGCATTTAAAAATAAGATCGTTGTCCATTAGATTTTTTCCATCAAATAATTTTTTTCTTATGCACCACTAGCACAATCTAGGTAAAGACAGACATACAGGCGCGTAAGTGGTGTAGCACACTAAGGCGCATGCCTTCATCACAAGGTCCCTGGTTCGATTCCAGCTATCGACATATCCTGTCATCCCCCCTCTTTCTCACACCCATCCTTCCTGTCAATCTCTACTGTCTCTATCCCAATAAAGCAGAAATGCCCTAAAAGAAAAAGAAAATCACCCAAAAAACAGACATACGAAACAACCACATACAGTATTGTACAACATTATGGTTATATCCAATGTGGAGAAACATTGACTGTGTTTCATAACGGTAACTGATACCAGGGAGAACATGGATGACTTTATGAATGTTGTTTTATACCCTACAAGTAATGACTTTCATTCATTACACGTATTATATGAACATTGATCAAAGTCATTCATTGCTATACAGAGAGCTTGCCCTTCGTGAGTGCACATCCAGATTCCTTCCCTGATTCCACCCAGCGTGGGTTCACAGTAGCCTGACAGGCCTCAGACACGGAGCAGTGAGAGTGTGGACAGAGGTTGTGTCCTCCTCTGCTTGTGTTCCTGCGTTCATATCTCCTGCTGTTACTCACAGCCCCCCCCCCCAAAAAAAAACAAGCCTCTAAAAATGTATAATGCAAGAAATTGCTCTGTCAAGCGTGTGGGCAGCGACAACTGTCTTCCCTCAAACTCTCTCTCTCCATCCCTCTCCCCCTCTCCTTCTCTCGCTCAATCTCTCTCTCTGTACAGGGGGGAGGGGGGGGGGGGGGGGGGAGATAGAGAGACATTTCCAGGAGAAATCTGTCCTCCTGTCTCCTGAATATTTGATTCCATGCCTGCCACAAGCCTAGCTCCACACACCGTGCAAATGTACGGCACACACAACACACACGCACGAGTGCACATGCTCTCACTCACTCACACACACACACACACACACACACACACACACACACACACACACACACACACACACACACACACACACACACACACACACACACACACACACACACTTTACAAACATGTCCCAGGAGCATTTAGACTTCAGGTGTGAAGTGATATAAATAGATGGAAAGAGTTAAGTGAGGGAGGAAGAGGAGGTCTGTTTTGATTCCAACATTCTGACCCGGGTCGGCCCTGTTCTTTAGCCTTTCTCCACTGCCAACAGTACCCGTGCCATTTTTAGTTCTTGTTCGGGATGGGTAGCGAAAGGTACTTTTTTGCCAGGCTGCGTGTGACGTGTGACGCTGCACACCGTTGATTGGTCAATGGAAATCGTAATCCCATGTTCATAGATTTCTTCGCTAACCGCCATTTTTAAATACCACAACAGATTTCGCTCTCTGAAAATGTCACTTACTGTTTCTGTAATAACTTATTAATAAAGATTAGAAAAATTATGATAACCATCGTTTTATCTTAGTTTAATGTCATTTCAATGCATCATAGAACTTTTATTTACAACAAGCATGCATAACAAAAAAATCGCTATTATGGCGATGTCCTGTGCCTATGCTGTTCCTCAGTCCAGCGCGCTTCATCATCCCCCTTCTAAAACCCCTTTCCATCCCTTATGTCATTTTATCAATATTACTGTTATTTCAACATTTAAGCCTCTTCCACACTTATAGTTCCCTGTAACTTCAATGGAATCCCAAGCTGTGCCGTCCAGCCATTTTCGCCGTTCACTCATGAGTCAAATGCCGGTAGATTCGCGTCTTGCTCCCTTTAACACATGTCGGCGTTTCCCTGGTTGTGAGATCTAAACTACTAGAACTGAAAGCGGCAGGTAACAGGCACGTAACATCCATATGCTGTATATATAAATAAATATATTTGACTACCAGCAAGACACCGGAGCACTCGTATCTATAACAAACGCGGAGATTGTATGAGCGTCAGTCAGCCTTTCCGTAGAAATACATCGCTCCGTTATATATCTAACGTTACATGTTTTAAGGCTGATCTGTGCATGATAGTGCTGCATTATGTTGATCTATTTATATTGATCTATTCTTGCCAATTCCTTATTACCAGTGGAAAGGGGGAAGGCTAAAACACTTTGAATGGAATAGATAGGACTTTCCGTTCAATGGAGGAAGCATGATACTCGCGAGTTCATCTCGCTTTCCCCCCCGTTGATGTATTAAACAATCTAAGCAATCTAATCAGAGCAGTTGTTATTATGTAATATTATTGATGGATGTGCCATTTTTGATGGAGAGCAGTGAGCGGATGACTGGATGTGAGCATGTATTTGACTAATGCCGATAGATTCGCGTCTTGCTCCGAAACCGGAGCTGTCGGCGCCGACAGGATTTTACAGCGTTCCTTCAAACTAAAAGAAACCCCAAAATATTTCAGAATAAAAGTCCCATAAAATATATTTCCGAATAAAAGTCCCAAAAAATACACCGTATTTTCCGGACTATAAGTCGCGCTTTTTTTCCATAGTTTTACATTGCCATCTACAGCCGCCAGAGGGCGCTCTGGGCTTGTCACAACTATATGCTGCTCATGTACCACTGAAGAATGAACTGAAACATTAACGGGAGCTTGGTGAACTTGTTTACTGGTAACTTGCTTGTTGGACTAGCTGGTTTGTTATGTTAATTTAGCCTATTCAGCCTCCCAGGTATGTTCTTTATGCTAAGCTGAATAACTGTTAATGTGGCTTGTTATGTTAATTTAGCCTATTCAGCCTGTTGTTCTGTGTGCTATTGTGTAGTTGAATAACTTGCTTTTCCAGATTAAATGTCTGTTCTTGGTCATGGATTTTGTGAAATACATTTCTAAATAAATGCGACTTATAGTCCAGTGCGATTGATATGTGTTTTTTTCTTCATGACGCATTTCTTAGTGGTGCGATTTATACTCCGGTGCGATTTATAGTCCGGAAAATACGGTATTTCAGAATAAAAGTCCCCCCAAAAATATTTCAGAATAAAAGTATGAAAGAAAATATAATTCCGAAAAAAAATATTTCAGAATAAAAGTCCCCCCCAAAATACTTCAGAATAAAAGTCTCCACCCAAATAAAACTAACTAAAAGAAACCCCAAAATATTTCAGAATAAAAGTCCCCAAAAATATATTTCAGAATAAAAGTCCCCAAAATAATATTTCAGAACAAAGTCTGAAATAAAAATATTTCAGAATAAAAGTCCCCCCAAAAATATTTCAGAATAAAAGTCAGATTTCTTTTATTTCTGAATAAAAGTCTGAAAAAATGTATTTCAGAATAAAAGTCCCCCCCAAAATATTTCAGAATAAAAGTCCCAAAAAAGATATTTCAGAATAAAAGTCCCCCAAATATTTCAGAATAAAAGTATTAAAGAAAATATAATTCAGAAAAAAATATTTCAGAATAAAAGTCCCCCCCAAAATATTTCAGAATAAAAGTCTCCGCCACAACATTTCAGAATAAAAGTCCCCCCAAAAATATTTCAGAATAAAAGTCCCAAAAAAGATATTTCAGAATAAAAGTCCCCCAAATATTTCAGAATAAAAGTATTAAAGAAAATATAATTCAGAAAAAAATATTTCAGAATAAAAGTCCCCCCCAAAATATTTCAGAATAAAAGTCTCCGCCACAACATTTCAGAATAAAAGTCCCCAAAATAATATTTCAGAATAAAAGTCTTTAAAAAATCTTTCTGCATAAAAGCCCCGCAGCCGAGGTTAACAAAGTTAGATTATGAGAAAAATAATAGACGCAGAACCATATCCGTGGGTGGAGAACGATACCACAATACCAGCTACGTACTGCACTGTCTGCAGACAATTCCCGGGCATGTGAACTAGGTGGGACAAAATATTGATACAGTGATTTTCTTATCGTGGCCTCTTGCGATACAATAATCAATTCACATCGCCAAATATCGATTTACTGTATATGCCGGTATGTTTTTCTGGCAGTTGCGCGTTGTAAAAACTTGCGTCAAACTCCGCCGTGTAGTATCCGACAGAGATGTAGAATGCCTAAGACGTAGATGCCTCATTGGCCACTGCTGAATGTAGCTGCTATGCGACTGTCTATCGTCTCAAACGTGGGTTCTACTGTGTGTAATATACGAGGCTTCTACTGTATGTAATATATATGGTATCTGTATGTAATATCTATGGTATCTAATTATGTAATATCTATGGTATCTACTGTATGTAATATCTATGGTATCCGCAGTGTAAAGTTGTATTTAGTCGCAACAAGGACGGTATTCAAGCGCCCAGGCTATGCCACAACACCTTGTATCCGTTCGCAAACTTTATTTGAGAAAGCTGATAATGTAGCATGTTATCTATTTAAAGTGTGACAATGTGAAAGGAAATGCAATGTTGTGGATTCTAAATGGTAGAGAACCTGCATTTCACTGCCACTGAATAATAACGCGTCCATTGATACTTTGCGCTCCGTGCCAGATAGTGCTACCACTGTGCCAGATAGTGCTACCAATGTGTTAACATTTCTTTGTCTCAAGTGGGGTCATGGAATCTTGCATATGTTATTCATATCTTGCTGTAAGTTCTATGGTATCCCACTTGAAGTTGTAGGTAAATGTTCCATTGGTTTATTATATGGTAATTTGGTAATTATATTATGAAGCTACTCTTCCGATTAATGAGACAACAGAAAATATATTATAATAAGCAAAAATGCATAGTTTAATATTATCAGTATGTATAGCATAATGATACTGCTGGCTGCTCTGTAGCCTCTTTTCTAAATAGGACATGTACATCAGTCTTCACATAGATACAATAGATATCTATAGTCCTTCCTTAAACATTTTAACTCCAGCTTTCTGGGCAGTCCGGCCTTTTGGCACTTTATTTTGTATGATGGCAGTCACACATGGACAAGTGGCAGTCAGTGTTTGTGTATGTTAGAGACGAGTAAGAAAGATGTAGGCTAGGCCTAATTTATTGTTTGTTTCATTGTTCACAACCAGCAACAACAAAGTGAATGAATAAAAAACATAATTCCTGCTTTTTGCCTTTATAATGGTATTTTTTCTTCAGTTAACACAGATATCGTGATGTATCGTTGATGACTTGTCTTACAATGTATCGAATATCGCATCGCTTTATCGTTATACCATCGGTATCGGGCGCAAAATATCCTACGGTTATTGTATCGTGAGTTACCCACCCCTAATGTAAACTGTGACCCGGCATTAAACATGTGGCTCACCTGTACAGAGAGGGCACGGAGGGTGTAATTGGCCCTGTCTGAATACTCTGAAATAGCACTTATCATTTCACTGATCTGAAATGACTACTGATTGACAGGTTACATTTCTGCCACATTGCTTTTACCCGTCCATGCTACAAATAAGTTAATAGTTGGAACCAATTCTCATCTACTATTAAATATAATGATTGATGTAATATAGCTAATGAACACTGTTTTTTAAGAAACGTGTGTTCTGTAGCGATTTACACACAATCAACAGGCAACGGATCTTAGTTAGAAGTATGTTTTGAGAGAAATCTATGCGCCGCACAGCCGGCAACGGTAGGCAGGGCAAGTAAAAATGTAGATGGGGCAAGTAGATTTGAGAAGTACTTGCCCTGCAGGGCAAGTAGGAAAAAACCTTAACGTCGAACCCTGCTTCACTATACACCTAGACCTCTAGAACTACCTTCACTATACACCTAGACCTCTAGAACTACCTTCACTATACACCTAGACCTCTAGAACTACCTTCACTATACACCTAGACCTCTAGAACTACCTTCACTATACACCTAGACCTCTAGAACTACCTTCACTATACACCTAGACCTCTAGAACTACCTTCACTATCCACCTAGACCTCTAGAACTGCCTTCACTATACACCTAGACCTCTAGAACTACTTTCACTACAGAACTAGAACTTTAGAACTCATTTCAGTATAGAACTACAACTCGAACTATTTTCACAATAGAACTACAACTCTAGAACTACTTTACTTACACTTTCTACAGTGTACTGTACAACACAACAACGACAGTATGAAGGACGTCTTCAGGGTTTTCTCCATTTCCTGTTATGAGGACTGACAGTAAAACAGGGGCAGACCCTCATTAGAACAGACTGTATTCTAGGTCAGCTTGTCACAGAGGACTACATACAGTACTGGACAGGGGAGGCTGGTGGAGGTAGAAATCGGAGGACAGGCTCATTCTATTGCATGGCATGAGGAATGAGGAATTGTATCATACACACATTCTCTGATTCTTCTACCTCCACCAGCCTCCCCTGGTACTGTAAGTTCTGCTGCGTAGCATAAGCACTCCAGGACTTTATATGGCCCATCAACTTGTGTCCATAAGATTGATTTCAATAGTGCAACACAAACAGGAACTGACATTTGCAGTCAAAAGAGATCACAGAAACACACAAAGTTATGTCAAGATTAATTCTGATAGCAAATACAATTCTCCATTCACACAAGAAAGAGAGTACCATTCTCCATAACTTTCAAGGGGGCTTGAATGTGCTAACTCTCTTTCCCTTAAAACACTACACACACGCACGCACTCACGCACGCACGCAGGCACGCACGCAGGCACGCACACACGCACACACATTCACACCCCAGCCAAACTAGCTAACTTAAAACACCCTCACTTACGTTGCACGGTTGAGAAGCTAACGGCTTGTCCTCCTCAGTACAGCTGGATCTCATCTCCAGTATGGTGTGTGTGTGTGTGTGCGTGTGTGTGTGTGTGTGTGTGTGTGTGTTAGAGGTGTCCTGTGGCTGAACGTCCTGCTACAGTAGCTATCCACAGACTCCCGTCCAATTGTAGCCCAGTAAATAGAAGAACTCCCAAAGCAAAAGTAGAGGTGGAGGAGATAGCCAGTCACCAGACACCAGGGAGGAACCTTCACTTCTGCTGATCAAGATGTTCCTAGGGCTCAATTACTTCCGCTGCAAGAATGTACAGAAGAAGGTCTTCTTCTAGTGATACTGTTACTTCAGACTCCTTTTCTACTGATATAGAATACTTCAGACTTGTTCTTCTACTGATGGAATTTTTCTGAATTCTTCTTCTACAGATATAGAATACTTCAGACTCCTTTCTCTTCTTCTTCTTCTGTTGAGAGACTGTGCGGAGCGTCAGTTGCTTGAGGAGTGGTCCTGCTGGGTGGTCATGTGACGGTAGCGGAGGTGAGCCCTGGAGCGTGACTCTGAGGAGCAGACTGAAAACATCTCTTGATCACCCACACTATGCAGAGAGAGAGAGAGAGAGAGTCGCTATGACGCTGGCGATCCCCTCTATCCACCCCCTCCATCCCTTGTGTTTCTCTACCCCCTCCCCCTCTTCCTCCTCATCCTCCACCGTGCTTTCTTACCCCACCTCTACTTCCACCTCCTCCTTTCACACTTCGTGTTCTCCTTTTCATCTCAAATCCATCCTCCACCACCCCCTCTCTCCCTTCTGCTCTCCCCCTCCTCCTCCTCCTCCTCCTCCCTCTGTTCCTATCACATGATGGTGTGGATCAGCCTGGCTAATGAGGCTGGCAGCTCAGAAGACCCCGACAGCCCGGCTACAGAGACAGGCTGGTGGTGGGCGGCTCTCACACACACTATCCTTGATCTGTCTCTCTCTCTCTCCTATCTTTCTCTCTCTCTCTCCTATCTTTCCCTCCCTCTCATGTTTTCTCTCTCTCTCTCTCGTTTGTTCTCTCTCTCTCTCTCTCATTCATTCATTGACTAACTTCTCTTTCTGTCACTTATTTTCGTCTCTCTCCTCTCCCTCTCTTTGTCATTCATCACTACAGATCTTTCTTCCATTCATCCTCCCTCTCTTCCTATTTCATTCACCCATCCTGACTGTTTCATCATCTCTCTCGCTCTCTTCCAGTCTGTCCTCTCACTGCCTCCTCTCTCTATCTCATTGACTAGCTTCTCTTTCTCTCATTTATTTTCTTCACTGTAGATGTTTCTTTCATCCATCCTCCATCTCTTCTCATTTCATGAGTGTGTAGGCGGACGATAGGGGGAAATTCAAGAGTTCTAGAGCTCAAGGCAAACTTTCCCTTGACTTGACCACAGTAACCTTTTAGGTCTTTTCCACACCCACACCCTACCCCCATACCCCCTCCTCATCCTCTTCATCAACCATCCTCTCCATCTCCGCCAAATGTCAGCCCCTACCAGACCCTCACTACACACACACACTTACACACACACACACACCCTTCATTTGTCTGTGAACTGAGAGAATAAACACATGTTACGCCTAACATTGAATTGCCCTTTTAATACGAGATTCCTTCATAACAGAAATGTCCTCTTTCACCTTAGATCACATCACTAGGCCAGATGACTCATCCTCGCCCCCCTCCTCTTCCTCCTCCTCCCCCCTTTCATCACACTGCCCTGAAAACAATATGACAGGGTATCGCTCACCACGTTAGTCACCATCACAGTCGCAGGAATGACCGCTTTTTGGTAGAAATCAGCAAATCATATTAATGTCTCCAGTTGGCTGTATCCATAGCCGAATGAGTTCTGAGCAGTCCTTCATTTCCACACTTAAACAGGCGAAGGAGGAGGAAAGAAATTATAATAATTTAAAATAAATAAATTAAGAACCCCAAACTAAACTTTTCCCTGTAAGAAGCCCACCATGCTGAGTCACCTCAGAGTGTTTGAGATTCCCCATCTTCGTTAGAGTAGATCACTGGTAGTGTTAGAGGATGGATCAGCCCCAGAGCACACGGACACTGCTGCTGCTGCTGCTGCTGGGTACACTGACCTGGCCTGCCCTGCTGTCTTCCTACTGGGCCGTCTGTCTCGCTCTGCTTAGCCTCTGACAGATAACACACACACACACACCCAGGGTGAAGACACACACACACACCCAGGGTGAAGACACACACACACACACCCAGGGTGAAGACACACACACACACACACACACCCAGGGTAAAGACACACACATACACACACACACACACACACACACACACACACACACACATAGGGTGAAGACACACTCACACTGACACATACACACACACACACACACACACACACACACAGACACGTAGGCACATTGACCTGCACTGGGGTGAGAACTACACAGCCGGTTGGCTAGAGGAGCTCTGATAAATGATAAATGACCCTGTGAGAGTCTCAGACCAGATGGGCTGCTGTGAATCTAGGTGTGTCACTGCATACACCGGCCTGTGGGTCAAACCAGGACACAGTCTGGCACCTGGATTGATGAAACTACTGATTGCAACTGGGGTCAATCTGTTCTCACCTGGGGAGGCTGGAGGAGGCAGAAATCGGAACACGGGAGCCTGTCCTCCGGTTTCCTACCTCCACCAGCCGCCCCTGCAGCTAGTATGATGATTAGTAAGGAATGAGGATAAGGGTAAGGTACCGTAGTAAAGCATAGCCAACACTTGGCGGAGGGAACCATGTGCCCACAGGCCAGCATCGGCGAAGGAGCATCAGGCCAATAGAGGGGTCACATGAGGAGAGATATTCTCTTTGATGATTTGATGAAGGGAGGGACAGAGAGATGAGAGATCACGGGCTTTCACACCGCTTCTCTCTTATTAGGCACCAGGAAGGAGAGAGGGAGGGGTCTTTAATGAAAGACAAGAGACAAAGAGAGACTCTCAGAGAGACTGGAGGCTGGTAGCTCTCTCTCTCACATGCACTCAGCATTCAGGCTCTCGGGCACAGGCACGCGCACACACACACACACACACACACAGACACACAGACACAGACACAGACACAGACACAGACACAGACACAGACACGCACACACACAGACACACACACACACACACACACACTGTGCCTACGCCTGCACAACATTCTAGACCATTATGTCCATGTATAACACCCCATGCAAAGACAAACATTAAAATCACCAAATCGACAAAATAACAGCATGAGAGCCACACTAACTATCACTGAATGGGTCTGGGCCTGAGCCCATTGAAACGGGGCCAGAATTAGTCCTCCCAATTTGGTCTTCAGGTAATGAGGCTTGTCGGGCTGGAAGAAGAGCAGTGCTCGTTTACAGATCATAACGAGGAGCTTTGTCAGAGATTTACATTTACATTTTTGGCATTTAGCAGACGCCTTATTCCAAAACAACTTACAATCAATAGATTTGACTAAGTCAGTGAGTCATCTATTCACTAGTCATAGCAGGACAAAGTAATCTATGCTCAGGCCTGGGGCCATTGGCAGTCGTCCTGCTAGAAGAAGTGCATGGAAAGAGCATGGAAATTGATCAGACAATATATATAATATAATATAATATATAATAATATATGCCATTTAGCTGACGCTTTTATCCAAAGCCACTTTGGACAGAGAGGTATGCAATGAAGGGATATGCATATACAGAAGAGATGGACTAACTGCACACAAATAGTTCAAAGAAACATATATTAAGTTCGCTATTGACTTCCCATACGGTACAATGTAAAGTGCTCAGGGTGTCTGGAATAGCTCTACAGTACAGGTAGCTGCTGTTGGATTGATACTACAGTACAGGTGTCTGTCTGTCTGTCTGTCTGTGTGTCTGTCTGTCTGTCTGTCTGTACAGGTAGCTGCTGTTGGATTGATTATTGATACTACAGTACAGGTAGCTGCTGCTGGATTGATACTACAGTACAGGTAACACACACACACACACACACACACACACACACACACACAGTACAGGTAGCTGCTGCTGGATTAATGATACTACAGTACAGGTAGCTGCTGTTGGATTATTGATACTACAGTACAGGTAGCTGCTGTTAATGATACTACAGTACAGGTAGTTAATGAATGATACTACAGTACAGGTAGCTGCTGTCGGATTAATGATACTACAGTGCAGGTAGCTGCTGTTGGATTGATTGAGTTTGAGTTAATTGGATTGAGTTTCTATTTCGATGGGTACTCATCTTATTTGCTCAGTAGTTTGCGCTTCGCATTGGAATCAATGACATCACTTATCATAACAAAGCTTGTAGTACAGTGAAGAGTTCAGGACCATGGACAGAGCACGGAAACCAATCAGACAATATATAATATAATATATAATTGGGCATTTAGCTGACACTTTTATCCAAAGCCACTTACATTGCAGTGAGTGCATACATTTTTCAGTATATACGGTCCCAGCGGGAATCAAACCCACAACCTAAGTGTTGTTAGTGCCATGCTCTACCGACTGAGCCGCAGAGGACCACAACTGCATCGGAAGAGTTCCAACAATCAGTGTATTACATAGATGTCTTTCCCATCACCCCTGTCTACAGGAAGTCTACTGGGCAGGCTGTTCTGTGGGTCTGCTTTTCAAATCTCTACTCTCTGACAAACACACAAACACACACACACACACACACACACACACACACACACACACACACACGTAGACATAGAGACTAATAAATACTCTCAGAGATCTCAGTTCTGACATCAAATCTAAATGGAAGTCACACTGGGGAGAGAGTGACAGTATGAAAACAATGGAGGATATATTGAGGATACAGGATAAGAAGCACGATAACAATCTCCTTCAACCTCTGAGGGAACACTGGGCTGTCACAACAACACCACAACACAAAGGCACATGACTGATGAGTTTTTCCTCAGGGGCGAATCTTGATTCCTGAACACATTGAACTAAAGACAGAGAGGGATGTCTGAGACATGATGCTTGAGCCCAAGTAATACACATTATAACAGGAAGGTAGTGAAACGTGCATGCATGAACACACACACACACACACACACACACACACACACACACACACACAATTGTGACAGACAGGTAAGCCTTTGCAGTGCATAGGCCTATCACATTTGTGACTATCTAGGTGATTGACAGCTCAAAGATGTTGTTCTTGTTTAAAGGCTTGGGGGTATGCCCTGTATCTATGGTAGTATTGTTTTGAAGTGAACTGTGTGTTGAGTCAAGTTATGCATATTCATACTCAACATATTTAGAACTTCACTTATCGCCCAGCCCCTAGGTGAGTGCACACACACACACACACACACTCACACTCATGTGCACATTCACGTGCACACTCGCACACACACACAGACACACACAGGGAGGAGGTGTTTGTCTCGGCTTTGAAGTAAGAAGGCAACTTTGAGACAGATTGGCAGATGTGATGTGACCAGGTTGACAGACCAGAAGACGACTGGATCGATAATAAGACAGGTGGTGAGGGGATAGATGCAGTGAGACTGACTCACTAGGTTCATGTCTGCCCACACACACCTGTCGTCATGACGATGGAGGGAGAAGACAGGGTTGGTGTTTTGCCGGTTTTCTGGCAGAATGTTGTTGAGGGGCGAGAGGCTTTAGTTGAATTATTTTTAGAACGTTGTTAGCTGAGATTGCGGTCTGAAGCACTGACCTTTTATTTTCTCTCTTACTGAAATGTTACATGAATTCCAATTACTGCAACAAACTCCATGGCAACTACAGTATACGTTTCCTGATAGTTGACATTTCCAAACATTAGTTTGACTGTGATGCATTCAAAAGGGGTGAAATAACTGACTACAGTTATATACGATCAATGTGAACATATAGGCCTGCTATAATTTTCAAGCAAAAGTACTGTTCCTACCCATGACGGATGCTCAAAATGGTGTCAGGTTTCGTAAGTGGAGGGGTTTCTACTGAGAATCAATTCATATATTGACTGACTCATTATCATTGATTGTATTTAGTGCTTACTAAACTTTGTGTTTGTTATTATTCTCTTTTATTCCTTTATAATTACACTGCACTGTTGATAGGCTTCTCATTACAAGCATGTCATTATGAGCAAGCATGCTCATGTAAATATATGATGAATACACTTTTATTTTATTTTATTAATTATTTATTCATTCATATTTAATTCCAGGGGGAAACAGGAATCTGCAAATGGTGCAGTAACGGAGGCAGAGTAGCCAGCACTCATTTTGTTTAAACTACACACACAACCTCCTCTGCTGTCCTCTACTGGAGACTGGACGAACTGCCACTGAATCAATGTACTTTCATGTGAAAGACAATGGGTGCAATGCCATTGCATGTTACAGTTTGATATAAAATATAATGTCACTGCAATATTCCACTATAGTACTATACTATGCAGATAATTCAACAAGTGAACACCACAAACATAGTTACTGAATACTCTGTGGTCCCTCTTCTTGATAGGTCCCTTTTCTTATTCTACATCCCTCTCCAGATTAATCTGGACAGCGGAAAGAAATTGTATTTCCGCTATAAACTAGTTTCCATGTGAATGTTTCCAACCATTCTTTAGCATTAGCATACAGATTGTTGCAGGGGTCAGTATAATACCTGACAGGGCAGTGCACTGTGGTGTTGGAAATGTTTCCAACCATTCTGCGTTACCATACAAATTGTATGCAAGGGTCATTATAATATCTGGCAGGGGACATAGCATACAGATTGACGCAGGGGTCAGCAAAATACCTGTCAAGCGACTGCACTGCTAGTGCACCCTGTTATTGGAAATGCATAAAACCACATGATTTCTGCAAACACAAGCACTTTCACTCCTGTCCCTCCCCTCCTCCACCATCTGGAACCTGGCCACACCAAGGTAACAAGAGGTATGTTCTCATGTGGACCACGTCAACAAGAGATGTGAAATGCCAGTTCAGATTTTTCTGGGGGTTTTCTGTGTAACCTGACCAGGAAAGAAAGTTAAGAAAAACTTGAAGCAGAAGTTTTTTTTACTGGGACTGCAGTCATGTTCAAGGCCACTAGGTGGCAGGGTTGGCATCAGCTCCTCTGACCTCTACCAAGTTCACCCCTGCTCAGGCACATATAACTACCTTTCAATCACTCAAACACTACATTCCTCCCTCCTCTACCAGCTATACTCATATAGTTGTATATCACTATAATAGTTCAATTACCAAAACATTTTTAAAACCGCTCAGATGAATATCATCATCATATTTCAAACTTTAATCTAAAGGAGATGATGACAAATGCTCGGTTCTCTCTCTCTCTCGCTCTCTCTCTCTGTTTGGAGGAGAATAATTAAGAGAGAATAGATAAGGATGTCGCATATCATTAAAGTATGAATAAACGGCTGTGTTAAACTGGGTTAATTAGCCTTGACAGTTAGCTCAATCTCCTCTCCTGGCTGGGCTTGTATGTCTGACCCCTCTCTCTGCCCTCTTCCTCCTCTTCGCTTTCCTTTTCTCCATCTCTCTCTCTCACCTCCTTTCCCTGTCTGTCCTCTTCTGGAGCTGCTAATGAAATAGTTCCCCTCTGCAGCATAAACAGTCTTAACTCCTAACAGATTAGGTAGGACAAGGAGACAATATGGATTGAGAAGAC